>NC_030436.2:2152500-2212500 GCF_001660625.3 Ictalurus punctatus
ACGTGCCAAGCGTGCGTTTCATAAATGAGAGAAACGTTGGCAGAGACCGAAAAGTTTCCCTTTGGTGCGTAACTGGTCCAACCCCCAAACAGCTTCAACACTAAAACTGAAACTGGATCATTTGCTGCAAGTTAATGCCAATAACATCTGCCTTTCAGAGAGAGTTACTCTCCCGAAAGGAACCAGACGGCTTCAAAAAAAACCCTGAAACCTCGTTAATCACCTCCTCTCCGGATCGGACCTACAAATCACACGAAACGCAGCACGGTTTGTTAACCGTCGCAAACTCCCATTTGCAATCACATGTGCAAGACACTGCCTAATGTGAAAATGAATCCTACTCCAAGCAGAGCGAGCAGCTTCATCATGACACAGCGTTTTTCATAAACGAAGCGCCCTGGAGGTCACAAGCGCATGCTGTGTGCAAAAGATATATTAAAAACATGGCACCATCACAACTTTTAGCCATGCGATCTGCGGCTCGAGCGAGGTCAAGCCCTGTTTAAATAAGCCACAGCTTATTTCTGCAGCCAGTGCCTGATGGGCCGAGTGTAAACAGAAGGAATTCTGGAGAACTGCCCTGTGGGAAAACACACACACACACACACACACACACACACACACACACACTATCCCTACATGACCCTACAGGTACAGTAGACCTGCGTCATATCTGCCATGAAGCACAGGAAACAGTGGAGCCTAGGAGTCAAAGGGTTGTCTGTATCTGGAGTGGAGGACGTATTTTATTACGGATAGTGACGTGAACTGTTCTGCAGGGACCGAGTGTGCGCTCTCGTATGCCTGGCACTTCTTTCCATGCTAAAATGTCTTCAGCAGTCTTCTGGATGCGTATGAAAAAGGGGAAATCGGTGGATTTCAGGAGGTTTTATACTGGTTCCTTCTCCGACTCCGCAGCCGACTGGAAATCTACACACACGTTTAGTCAGACAGACATTTACCCACTCGCTCAGACTGCTCCTCGATCTCTCATTCACCGCGCACTACGGTATACAGAGCAGGGCAAAGAGCAGCAGAGGGTCCCGCTGGGGTGTGTCCCCACCTCCCAGCTCATGGACCCACTGTAGCCATGACCAGATTAGAGCGTGGTAGCTAGCCTTATATTACAGCAAGCTAGTTTGCTATACTTGCGTACTAATTACATCATTAAAATGAATACAGACTAAAAACGACTTCCTCGTCTAAGAAGTGTTCGAAATGTCGCGCATCGTTCTTGCCCTCTCAATAATGACGATTAAAAACGGTTGTTGTTTCAGCTATGAGATTATTCCGTCCTCACGTTGCACCTAAAAAGGTGTAACTCGAGCCTGGCTAGCATCTTAATTTCCCAGCGACCACATGGTGCCAACTGGGGACTTATAGGATGGCTGTGTGCCGAAGGTTTCCCTTTGTGTTGTCAGTTTCTCCACACCCGCAGGGTATTATTCTACCACCCTTGGCCCCCACCTCCCACGTTTGAAGGAGGAAATGTACCAGAAAATCAGAAGTAATCCAGGTTCACCTGGTATGGCATTACTGCCTGTCGCACCTCCTCTGCTGCCCATAGGATTACCTGACTCATCCTTGAGACTTGCCAACGTGCCTAACGCAAAACCAAAGCCACACAGGCCTGCACAATAACTAAGGCTGGAGGAAGCCCCACTGGCACATTAATACATACAGCGCCACGGGTTAAGGTTTCCGCCTCTTACACCTAATACCAGTCTGGCATGTTTGCCTAAAACAACCAGAACCATTTAGACCTGTGACGAGCCCCACTGCCAACGTTAATATAGAGCGTTTGATACACTATATAGCAATTTTAGCATGTATTCAGGGAACGGATTTTGGGCGAGACAGGCTTCTATGCATTGATTTGATAGCTTCAGTGCAAAACTAAAAGACGCAAAAGTCAAATATTCAACTTGTCTTGGCTGGTCAACTACATTTGGTAAAGATGTTAAACAAACAAACAAACAAATAAATAAATAATAGTACAAATTTGACTTAAGTAAACAAAATCGCTTTACCCTGACCGAAACGTACGCATGATTTCACGCAAATGCTGCCATTAATCGGAACAAGCGCGTTAATATTCATTCATTTGAAAGAGCTGCTGAGAGATTGGTCGGGATGCTTCAAGCAAATGAAAGATTTTAGGCCTGAGGGCTTGTTTGCACAATTGCATCCATCTGCAGCATGGGTATTAATAATAACCGTTACGACGGTCTCCACCAAAATGATTCAACGGCTAGAGAAAAGAACACAGAAGTGACCCGAAGAGAGACACAGTCTACAGCCAAATCACCTTCCTGTATTAATAATGTTGCCATAAAATCCATTTCCTTCCTTCCTTCCTTCCATCCAACCACTTTCTGTACCGCTTATCCTTACTGAGTCTCGGGGAACCTGGAACCTATCCCAGGGTTTATGGTGCACAAGGTAGGGTACACCCTGCACGGGGTGCCAATCCATCGTAGGGCACGTTCACACACCCATTCATACCCTACGGACATTTTTAGGACTCGCCAATCAGCCTATCGTACTTTGGACTGGGGGAGGAAACCCGAGTACCTGGAGGAAACCCCGAAGCACAGGGAGAACATTCAAACTCCACACACACAGGGCCACGGCGGGAACCGAACCCCCGGCCCTGGAGGCGTTTGGCAAACCACACTAACCACTAATCTGCCATGCACCCCTCCAAAAAAATACATTTGCGATGCTGAAAAAGATTCAAACATTAATAATTGGGCCTTAAATTATAAATCCTGATCTACTTTTCTTACAGTACGATGTATTGATATCGCAGTGGTTCAGTTTATCGTCAATACAAACTGAATGTATTCAAATGCGATATTTGCGTCAATAACGTCTCGTGAAGCCTGTAGAGGGATATTTCTTATATCCCTGGGATCTACCTTCCTGTAGGTTCGATCTTCAACCAAAATCCAACACCTGTTTTAGTTGATCAAGAACTTAAGGCAAGGATTAGACGGTCAGGCGGGCACGATTATGTTTGGAGCTAAAGTCTTCAGAAAGGTAAGATCTTCAGGAACAGGGTTGTTATTATTATTATTTTTATTATTAGACATTTTATTTATAGGCGCCTTACTTGACACCTTAGAAATACAATAAAACAATCAACCTTAACAACAATAATCATTACAGCCTGGACAGACTGGATACAAGCATAAAAGCGATCACGCAAAAGCCTGCCTAAAAAGATGTGGCTTAAGACGAGATATCAAAACTAGAAGACTTTCACTGTTTCACACATCCTGTGGAAACAAGTTCCATAAATAAGGAGCTGCATGACTAAAGGCTCGGGACGCCGTCGAAGAAGTGCGAGTTCGAGGGGAAACAAGCGTGAGGGTCGGTGTCCACTGCTTTAGAGGATCGGCTCATGCCTGCTTCCTAACAACGCAATAAATCCCACCATCATGTGACCATCTTTCCCAAGTACGGTTCTCACCAGGTCAGCGCTCGTTCCGAACGACAGGCACTCTTTCCCATGGGGCATCATTCCCAAGCGGATCCCTTTCTTTAGGATAGTCTTGCATCTTCAGGGTGCTGGATCGATCGTCTTGTGCACGTGTGCATCTAGCAAGCTGTTGAGGCCGTGCTGCTTAGGAGGTCCATCTCTACATCGGGGTCTAAACCCCGCAAGCCAAACGTACTGCGTCTGGATCGTCATCGCTGAGGGAACTGAGCACATAGCTCGTGCCAGTTGTCGGTTTCCATGAGATTCAGAAACTGGTTGCATGACTGTGGGTCTCGCAGCACGATTCCGTTAAGCACTTGTCGTATCTTAAAAGGCATCGGTTGTGTGGAGGGGAAGACCAACTCCAGGCCCAGAGCTGCGTATGAGCAGAAATCCAACTAACTTTTTAGACTAAACCGAAAACAGTGCGTGGTATGACTCTACTCCAACCCCATGCCGCATGCACGTTGCAGCATCCAGCTTACATCATGGTATAGTGCGATATACCAATAAAGTGAAGGAGTAGTGTGAGGGCTGGGATAAAGTCTGGAGAACTGAGGGGCTGGGTAGAAGGATTGGGGAAGGCTGAGAGAAAAGTATGGGAGAAGGTCTGTAAGCAGGACTGTAGGCTAGAGAGAGAAAAAGCTTGTTCTGTGAGACGTTGGCTGACCTGGGCCTTTGTTGGGAGGCGGTGGGAAGCGCTGCCTCGGCCACACATTCTGAATGCTAAGCAGCACTGCTATTGTGTAAGGAGAGCAGCAGCAGCCGCATGGACTAGCCGTCGCTCTGGTAACCAGTAGAAATACTCTACCTTGCCCTTGCTCTCGCTCGCTCGCTCGCTCTCTCTCTCTCTCTCTCTCTCTCTCTCTCTCTCTCTCTCTCTCTCTCACACACACACACACACACACACACACACACACACACAAAAGCACTCTGCTTAGCATCATCATCAAAGCAACACATGGTCTCACTCCTCAGAGAACAGAAAAGGCAGGAAAAGAAGGAGAGACGCAATGACAGTCCTTCCCAGAGGAACGAAGAACAACGGCCTTGCGTATATCCATGAGCAATCAAGAGTTTTAACAATGAGCAGATTTTTTTCAGTAATTAACTCAGCATACGTATTTAGAATTAGAAGGTATGAGGGGTCCCCCCCCCCATCAGCATGTGCTGCCCCAGTAGAAATGAACAGAAAAACTGGACTTACAAAGCTCTAAATGCAAGACAATCGAAGATTTAAACGCCCCGTCATACGTAAAACGTATTCCGAGATGGTGTTACTTTAATCTACCTATTAGTGCGATGTACTGATTGAAAAAAACAACCAAACAAACATCAGACTGATAATGCTGAAAAGTAGACTCAAGTTTGGGATTAAATGCAGTGAAGCTCATATTCGAACGCGCAAGATGCCAAAACACACCGCGGCCAAAAGTATGTGGACACCGGACCATTACATCCCTATGTACGTGCTGAACATCCCATCAATGGGCATCTATACGGAGATTTTAGAGCATGGCTGTGGGGATGCGTGTTCATTCAGCCACAAGAGCACTGATGTTGGTGTAGAGGCCTGGGCTGCAGTTCATCCCAAATGTGTTCAGTGGGCTTGAGGTCAGGGCTCTGTGCAGGCCACACAAGTTCTTCCACTCCAACCCTGGCTGGCGAACCATGTCATCATAGAGCTCACTTAGTACACAGAGGTATATAGACACGCTGGAACACGTTTGGGCTCCGAAGTACCGGTGGAAGGAAATCTTAACTCTACAGCAAACAAAGCCGTCCCATACAATTGTGTGCTTCCATCTTTGTGGAAACAATTTAGGGAAGGCCCACATACAGGTGTCCACAAAATTTGGCAATGTAGTGTACGTCAAAGCCTAGATATAATGACGGTTCTATAGCTTAGCAGTTACAGGTTAAAAGCCTTGTCCAAAGGTTATACAGTGTCTTTCTGACAGCCCTTTCTAGTCACTAGTTTTCTAAATGCTTCTTGTTAACGCCCACATGAAGACGAGGAAGCCTTTAAATGTTACACATTTGATGTTAGAGTTAATGTCTCCGACTGTACGGCGCTATGACAGTTGGGTCTGTGAAAGAGGGAGCTGGTATTACAATAGTGGTACAAATTGATACCACTTCATGGTAACGCAAATGCTGAAGGCAGTACAAATATAACTGTACAAAATAAATAAAATTAAAAAAAAAAAAAAAAAAAAAAAAACAACTCACAATGGCCACAGTTTAAAAAAAAAACAAAAAAACCCCACCTCTCTAAACTCCCGTCACCGCCTGCAAAATAAGCAGAGAAAGTCAGTCTGCTTCTGGGATGGATCATAGAGAAACTAAATTATTGCTCAGTAAACTTGACCAAGCAAGTTGGCTACAAATGAACATAAGCATGTGCTATTAATAATTTATATCAAACCTCTAGAGAAAGCAACGAGTCTGTTCACTGTACGGTACGGACTTGAACATCCCTGATGTGTGGATCTGCTTGAAAGAATGAAAGCTGTCTATGAACATGCTGGCTAGTACTCAACCACATGACATCATCAGAAACTTGAGATCCAAAAAAAAGGGGGGGAGAACTGGCACTTAAGCAGGGGATCTGGTGGTCCTTACACAGAAAAAGGTCTCTCATTCCTACATGAAATTTACAATATAATACTCCTACAGCATGTGCATTTCATGGTCACTCACTATTACTAAGAAAAAGTAACTACACACAACTTTAGTCAACCTGAACTGCCAAATGAGGTTGTTTTAGGGTGCGGCTCGAAAAACAAAACAAAAAACAAACTACTCTTGTCCAGGGGCCAGTGCGCCAGCCCTCATGGTGAAAGACCGACAGAGTCCCAGTCCTGTGTTTTGACTTCCTTAAATACATTTTCCCTCCAATAACCAGAGCCAGCAAATCCACTCATCCTGCTTCATGCGGCAGACTGTAAGAAGAATAGGAAACGTTCAAACTCGTCCTAAATTGGGTCAAACGTTAACCCTGAAGGTACACAAAGTGAGAGCGATGAAAACTGAGACTAATATGAAATTAATCCTTAAAACGATACACCACCTGCTGATTTGAAAAATTCGCACCCAAAAGGCATTTTAAACGAGCAGATGAACCAAAACACTGTGTTGTAGGTAAAGGATTAACAGTAGAACAGCAGCGCTTTGGCTGAACGTGCGCCGTGATGACGTCACACGACACGTCTTTAACCAAATCGCAGGAAAATCTACGGTAATCTTGAAAAATTCCAACCTCCTCCGGATCTTGCGGAGTTTGCTCGACTTTGCGTTCATTTCTGCGATGGCGAAATGACAAAATCCTGTAGGGACTGAAAAGTGGGATCAGGTGCATGCTTAAAAAAAAAATAAAAATGTATACAGACCACAGTGATGGTAGCGGTGCCGAGACGAGCGTCCCAGGGTCACAGCTCCAGGGTTCGATCCCGTACTTGTTGTCCTGGTAAAATTTCTTTGCATGCTCTCATCTCCTTTCCTCCCAATTCTCCAGTTTCCTTCCAGCTCTCAAAAAAAACATGCAGGTAGGCGGACTGACGTCTCTAACTTAAGCCCCTAAGTGTGCCCCTGAAACGGACCGACATCCTGTCCAGACCGTACTCCCACGTCAAACCCAAATGTTCCCAGGATGGGATCCACATACGATGCTGACCTGGATAAACCGGTTACTTAAGATGAATGAATGAATAAATAAATACCAGCTATGTTGCTTTGGCCACAATTCAACTACAAGCTTTCCACTTCCGGTCTGTGGTTCATGCTGGGACGGGACCGGTCAGCACACAGGGGCCCACACACTGTTTATATACACACACACACACACACACACACACACACACACACACACACACACGTGTTCTTAAGGTTTTAACTGGACTAAAATCCACTGACTTTATAATACACACGTAATAGATAGCGTCCCTTCAGGGTCACGTGATAGCCGGTCTCAAATGGCGCTCTGAGCAGGCGACACCTGCGCCAAACGAGGGGGAAATCCCGCAAACCTTTATATCCATTTAACCCTGACAACCTCCCCGCCATCACATATTACACTTAGCTCAATGAACCTGATAGGAACGCCGGACGTAGCGGCTTTTCGTGTAGGAGTGTGTACATTGAGGCGTTTCTGTTTTCTCTCCCTGAGCTGCCCGGTGTCTCTCTCTCTCACACACACACACACACACACACACACACACACATTCACACACAAAGCCCGTGTTGTCAAATATCACGAACAAAAGCGCCAGGCGGAATTGTAAGCAAACCAGCCCGTGAGAGAAAAAACAATCAAATAAGTAAAAATAATAACCCAGCACACAGCCCAACCCCATCGAACACACACAAACACATCCACACGAGCAGAATTCCAACCGCTAAACTAGCAACTGTGATTAGCATCCTCACGCGCTAATCTCTCTCAGAGAGGAATCCCTGCGAGTTAGCTAGCCACAGCGGCTGTTAATCATAACAAACATCCAGACCGAGCGCTCTCCGGGCTCTCCGTCGGTTTGTGGCGGAGTCAAACGCCGGTTAGAGAAGGATACTGAGGTACCGGCATGGTGGGAGGTTGAGGACCGGCCGTAACTCCCGGTGGTACAGACACAGGGGGAACCCGCAGCTGGCTCGGTCCCGGTACAGCGGCTGCGTTCGGTGCTGAACTCATGGCGGTGCTAAACTGAAGAAAAGAAAAAAGAAAACAATACGCGGCTAAAATACTGACACAGCGCAGCTATCTACCGCACATAGGCGCGTATCTTCTCCTTAGTAGGCCGTAGGAAACTTCACGCCATGGACTAGGAGTATTTCACTACTGGTGCGAAAAAAAGCCATTTTCGGTGCAGTCGCTTTTTTTTTCTTGGGGTTGCTGTACGTGCTGCTGTTCATGGGGACAGGAACGTTAACGTGAAGGGGGGGGGGGGGGCGTTCAGCACCCAACTCTCCTCCGCCCTGGATCTTCACTGACCCCGCTAATAAAATCCTGTACTTCAAATCTCTCCCAGCTGCTTTTATTCAGTTCTTCGCTTCATTTTGAAAGTAATACCTCATTCACGTCGGCGAGTTATCTCAACATGGCGTTGAAGCGGCCGCCTCGAGCAGTCCGGTAGTACAGACGATTCGGGAAGCGTCGGCAGATTTCGGAAAGGTTCGTGCTTTACCTCAGGCGCCTCGCTTGCTGAGATTCCTCACATGCCACAACAAAATGTCCAGCCGGGTCCTTTGGTCCTACATCTGTTACATTCCGGGCTGCAAGCGACTGAATGGCTTTACACAAAGCATCCGCACAGGCAGTGTAGTCTCTTTTATTTCCAAAACAAGCAGAGGGGAAGAAAGGGGCGTGAACCGTCACCGACAACACAGAAAATACGGGATAGACTCTATAGCAGTAATTTGGTTCGTTCTATCTGCCCAATCAATCAACCAATCAAGGTAAACGTTGACGTGTTTTAAAATACAATAAATGTCCACTCGGTCCAAATGATCAACAATACTATGCTTTGGAAATCTTTTGTAATGTTATTCACAAATTATGTGCATGGAGCGGCATCTAGCGGTGATGCTCGGACACTACAACAAGTCAGCCATAGTGTGGTGTCTAAAATAACACTGTCAAATTTGAGCTTAGTGTGTACTACTTACTACACGAGCACAAAAATGTTCAGTGGGATAGATTCGGGAAATATCAGTATTCATGGATTCAGTATTCAGTTTAAATGGATCCCTAATGAGCAAGACGGAGGCGGTGGTGGAAAGGGAAAAACTCCCTGAGACCACAAGAGCGAGAGCGGACTGGAGAGGAACCAGACTCAAAAGCAAACGCATGATCATTTTGGTGACACAAGAAAATGTGATTATAAATCATTCGTCGTTTATGACTGTATGGTGAACAAAGATTGTTAGGTGTGCTCTTGTCCTGTAATGGTTTAAATGCAAGCAGGGACTCCAGCAAGACTAGCTATGACAGCATATCTTAAAAGGAGAGCCAGATAGTAACACAGACATAAGGGCAGCTGGGACTTAAATCAGGCAGCCACTCCACCGTCAACAAAACTGAGAGAACGAGTGAGGTGGATGGGTTTGTGATGGGTTTTCTATGCCTTCAGATTTCTACCTAGGTTTTAGTATAGCCTAGACGTTAACCTTGAGACAGTGTCTGAGTCCTGAACACTAATTGGAAGACTGTTGCTTAACTGTGGGGCTCATGCTTTTGCTGGTCTCTTGGACCAGAGAAGAATATTACATGACTGGAAATCAGTCAAACCACCATCAGTTTCACTCTGGCTCAGCGATATGAGGTTTTTTTTTTTTTTTTTCAAAATTGAAGAAAATGAAATATTCACGTAGAGGATCCACTAAACATTTATTATTCAGTATGGAACCCCATGATTTTATACTTTGAAAAGTGCATAACTCTCCCCCAATCTCAAATTCTCAAAGTAGAATCAGAAGACCTATGTTTATGGGACAATCAGACCCAATGGGCTAACAATAGCACTAATTATTTCCTCACTGTCAATATTATCTGCATCTTCAGAAAATATTTATTTGTTTATTTCCCTCGAGTATTCGTTCTGGGCGGTGGGTGGGGGAAGGAAAATTGGAAAACCAATAGAGAAATATTGTTTACCAGCAGATATCGTATAATGCATCTTTTTCAGCTCTTTCAGCAATAAAAGATCCTGGGAGAAAAGACTCATCTGAAAGAGCTCCTGTTGCACTTCAAGCAAGGACATGCTGCATACAGTTATAAAGGAATCAGAATGAGACTGAAGCCTCTTTTTTTTTTTTTTGTAAGGGAAATGCTCAGATCTCTGCATTGCAACACATCTAAACCATTTGGATAAAACTTTATTGTATCACATTATCACATTGCATTAAGGCAAGAAAATCCATTACAATCTGTATTCACATTTTACATCTGTATCATATGAACACTGGTCATATTAATGGACCCTTAATGTCTGCAGTTTCAGAAGTCACATTTGAAGAGCAGCAAATATTTCCCATCATGTCAAACAAAGCTCTACATTCATTCATTCATTCATTCATTCACCAAGCCCAGGTAAACAACACTTCCTACAGCAGGCCATACATAATCCATGAAAAAACCCCAACATGTTTGAAGTATTGCACAATACATACATCATGTTCCAAAAAAAAAACAAAAACCAATATCATGGCATATAAAAGCAAAATGGAGGATCAGATTGTAAAAAAAAAAAGGAGAACAAAAATGAGATCAATAATCAGAGCAATGGAAAAATACCATGCTTTGTACTCTGTAGTCATTGTCAAATTGTAAATATATGTGGATCGCACTGTTCAAGTCACTGAGCGGAGATTTACTAGAACATCTTGCACAAGTAGACATGCTTTAAAAAAATCTAGTTACTGCTACAAGATTCCTGGATCCTGACGCTAGGAAATAATTAGGGAAGAGGCGCTCTGGGGTAAATTGCAACACTGCACTGAAATGATGGCATCTTTAACCTAATCACAACACATTTATTGAGAGGCCGTGCTCTTGTCTAAGGCTTATGTTTCATCTGGATGAAGGCATTCCTTAGATTTATTTACCTGCTATGTTTTTGAGCCAATTATCTCTCTCTTTTTTTTTTTAAATCCATGGACAATAGTGACTGATTGAATTATCACTTGTATATTAAATGTTTTTGTGATGATGAGGGATTTGTCCAGAAGGTAATTAACGTGGGGTTGTTTTTTTTTTTGAGATGGTCAAAAAAGGCCATGAAATGGAACCATTCCTACCCGAGGTCCTACAAAAATTTAAAGAGCCAAGAACCAAGTCAAAGAAAAGCTACAACTACTAATCCTGATATTTCATCGAGCATTAAGAATAAGCTTTTACTTAAGTCATGCACATTCTTACAAATTACCAAGTGGCATCATAAGACCATAATTTAAATGAATATAAATTGGTTGAAGCACTTGAGTATATCGTTCCTGGTTATTTCCCCTTAGTACTTTATGTTGATTTAGAGGTCATCATCATCATCATCTCTAAATGTTTTAACTTCACTGAGAATGGTAATTTTATTTAAGGTGGGCGACTTCATTCATCTTTCCCCTACTATATTTATTGTTATTATTGTTGTTCATTCATATCAATTCAATACAGTTTGTGTTGTTTCCCCTCAAATGTCTAGATTATATTATATATATATATATATATATATATATATATATATATATATATATATATATATATATATATATATATTTTTTTTTTTTTTAAATTAAAATAAATGACATTGCATATTTTCAAAACTTGAGTCAGGGAATTATCAAGTTTGATCAGGGAAAATGCTAACCCAGGGGTGTCAAACATATGGCCAGTGAGCTAGGTTAATCCCAATAAAAGGTTCTAATCTGGCCCAACAAATTAATTTAGAATACCCGTTTTAAATCTAAATGGTCTTGTGGACCATAATTAAACTGAAACTTTTGAAAAAGCTAATTGCCGTTTTTCCACTAGGGGGCAAAATAGAGCAATAAATGAATCTACTGACAAAATGTGCTAATAATATGCCTTTTTAATTTTTTTCAAATTATTTATTTAAAGCAAGCTAAAAACTTGACATATAATCCCAATTAGGTCCTTTTCATTTGCATGTTGTAGCATTACAAATTGTGGAACAGATTTTGGTGGTGGTGATGGTAGGGGTGGGGGGGGTGAATACTTATGCAATACACTATGGTTCTAAAAAAAAAATATAAAAAAAAATAAAAGGGAATAATTAGAATTTGCTTTCTTGGTAATGAAATGCAAACTGAACCCATTCTTGTTCATGGTAATAAACTACATTCAATAACATTGTATGACACATGGCATGATTCAGTGATCAAACTGTGAAATATACAACATTGTAACACAAGAAGAACAGAAATAATCTCCTCGTAAAATATAATAGCATATAAAAAAATAAAGGCGCATATATTTACAACCCCAGTTCTTTCTCCCATGTTAAACATACAGTAGTCTTTCCAGTGTAAGAGATTTTCTTGAGTCCCAATGAGAATACAATCGAGCCCTATTTTAAAACACATTTAAATACAAGTCCTCTGGGCTTTGCGAGAGAGCAAAGCACAGGTTCCTGGGATGCATCAAACTGTGGTGATGGGATCACCAGAGTTCACACTTGCGCTTAGGGTTCATTGGCGAATCCTCCTTACAGCCGAAGTGTTTGGAGAACTCATGGGAGTTGGAGATGGTGCCAATGACTCTGAAGCGTGAGGGGCTGTGGGGGTCGGTGATTACACCCTCGTGAGAGCTTTCAGGGGTCCGCACTGAGCACCACACCTTCACCAAGAGGAGAAGAAAAATGCTTACCCCAATAATAACACACATAAAAGATGTTTTATTTTTCACCGGGTGCTAGGCTGGACCATGCCAGATCACAAACTAATTATGAATTAACACCCAACAATAACAACAACAACAACAACAACAACAACAACAACAATATTGGGGGGAAAAACAAAAAACAAAAAAAAAACCAACCTGGGCAAAACTAACAAAGAACAGCTGATGATTAGTCATCCCCAGAGCGGGCAGCGTAGCCTCCTCCCCATTCTTCTGTATCCAGTTCACATAGGCCTGCAACACAAGACAGCATTCAACACCATACTTTAGTTTAAAAAAACAAACAAAAAAAACAAATAATAAACTTGTTCTTATTGCTTTCTCACTCTTGTTTAGTTTGACACACTGCTATTATTTCTTTCTGGAATAGAATTCCCAAACCATCTCAGAGAAACTGTGCTAATCTGGGAGCAGCTTTTGTGACTTGGCAGGACTTCAACAGGCAGAAGCTGCTAGGAGATGTTTTGTCAATACCAGGCCTGCTCTGTAACCTCTGACTTTTTGCCTGGTGGAAAGAATGAGACGTGGCGAAGGGTGACCCATTCCGAGCCACCTGTTGTGTTTTCAAGGCTTTGCGAGAGGGACGCTCCGTTTTCTACTCCAGATTTTCCAGCTTGTGGGTGCTGATTGGGAAGGATATGTGGAAGGTGACAGCGTTCACGCCACACTCTGGGTCGTTATGGAGAGTAAATGCTGACCTGCTTGTTCTTTTTTTTTTTTTTAACTATAAAAGCATGAATGAAACTCACAACTTGAATTGGAATCATTTTAATTTGGGTTGTGAATGACTGTAAAACCCAGTTCCACCCCCTGGCTCTGATCTTTTTGTATGTAGACAGGTGATTCGATCTTATAAGCATAGTTTTATGGACAGAAGGACGTTCCGACACCGATACTTCTACTGAGAAATACTTTTTAAAAAAATAATAAATTAATTACGGCAGCGGATCTACACAAACCTTGTAAGCTGCATTGAGGCCGCCGTTATCAGCGATGTTCTCGCCAAGAGTGTTCGCGCCATTGAGCGGTTCGTTGTTGATGCTGTAGTTGCTGTATTGCTCCACCAAACACTGGGTTTGCTGCTTAAATGTCTTCACTGATGTGTCCTTCCACCAGGAGCGCAAGTTACCATCCTTATCATATTCTCTTCCTAGGAGCAGAACACACCATTGCATAGACATACATCCATATTAAACCCTGAAATATTGATAAGCGATTGGTTGTTTTAATATCTTACGCATAAAATTGGTATTATTTACCGACATAATGCTACTTCATTGGACTTTTAATGTTGGGCAACCACTAGCGGGAAACCAAACATAATGGCCTGTAACTGTTTATTTTGGCTAGAACGGAACGGCAGATAGACACAGAGTTTTGTTTACAGGGAAAACAAAGTGAATTGTATGCAATGCGAGATTGGAGTACTTTAATCTAGCAACAGTGAACCTTAGGGAACTGGACATCACAATGGATAATGACCAGATTCAGCTGTTAATCAATGAAAACTGTGAACTGATGGAAAACACCAGGGAACAATTCTTAGCAGTCTAAAAAGCTACGAAAATATGTTTCAAATTGAATCAAATTTGCAACCCCTTAAATTCATGAACAGCCCATTGTCAAAAAATCATCAAAGTTGAATCGAGTTCAAGCTAGACTATACCGTAAATGACCCTGTTGTTTATACATGAATAAAGCTACTGTTCATTCACAACATGAAATGCCAAGGGGAATCATTTTCGCACGGACTTCTTATATGACGTTACGTTACTAGCAGGCCTTTCTTAGCCAGCTAAGACCTGGCTGTAATCTACAGCATAATTCCATAAGAACAAAAAACTACAGCGTGTCTTAAAAGTACTGCAAACTGTTTACCCTGATCATCAAATGCATGAGTCAGCTCATGACCCATAACGACACCAATGCCACCGAAATTCAGGGCTCTAGAAAAGCAAATAGTAAAGATTTTCTCATTCACAGCACGGTTTATCATTTTATACATTGGCACCAGTAGTAAAGTGACGACTTAGGGGGAGGTGTGTGAGGCTTTTACTTTGGCCAGGCGTGACTGTAGAAGGGGGCTTGAAGGATACCAGCAGGAAGTACCATCTCATTCTTGGTGGGGTTGTAATAGGCATTGACTGTAGGTGGGGTCATACTCCATCTGTATTAGAGGAGGAAGAGGCACGTTTCAGCAGAGTTCTAGTAAGCAGAGTGTAAGAGAGAGGATAAGCAGAAGGTGTAGCGAGTGTGTGAGTAGGGCAGCAGCTTACTGATCTTTGTTTGGGGCTTTCCTCAGCTGGTCAGCTGTGACCCGGCCAGAGAAGTTGTAGTACTGCATGACATTCTGGAAGTATAAGTCTGGAACGACTTCAAACTAACACAGAATGACGACATTAAATATACAGTGGTGCTTGAAAGTTTGTGAACCCTGCATAATTTCTATATTCCTGCATAAATATAGCCTAAAACATAATAAGATTTTCACAAGTCCTAAAAGTGGATGAAGAGAACCCAATTAAACAAACGAGACCAAAATTATTATACTCGTTCGTTTATTTATTGATGAAAATGATCGAATATTACATATCTGTGAAGCTTTGCTTTCAGTATGTGGTGTGACCCTCTTGTGCAGCAATGACTGTAACTAAACGTTTGGGGTAACTGTCGATCCGTCCTGCGTGTCGGCTTGGAGGAGTTTCAGCCCGTTCCTCAGTACAGAACAGCTTCAGCTCTGGGATGTTGGTGTGTTTCCTCACATGAACTGCTCGCTTCAGGTTCTTCCACAACATTCCTATTGGATTAAGATCAGGACTTTGACTCGGCCATTCCCAAACATTCACTTTATTCTTCTTTAACCGTTCTCTGGTAGAATGACTCGTGTGTTTAGGATGGTTGTCTTGAGGTTCTTATTTTTCCTTTCTCCAAACATAACCCTTCTCATTTAAACCAAAAAATCTATTTCGGTCTCATCCGTCCACAAAATATTTTTCCACATGATCTTTAGCGAACTGCAGATGGTCAGCGATGTTCTTTTTGGAGAGCAGTGGCTTTCTCCTTGCAACCCTGCCATACGCACCATTGTTCTTCAGCGTTTTTCTGATGGTGGACTCATGAACATTATCACTAGCCAATGTGAGAAAGTTGCTTAGAAGCTACCCTGGCACCTTTATGACCCTGCACACTATGACACGTCTTGCCCTTGGAGTGATCTTTGTTGGTCTCCACTCCCGGGGAAGGTTACAATGGTCTTTAATTTCCTCCATTTGTACACGATCTGTCTGACTGTAGACTCCAAACTATTTAGAGATGCTTTTGTAACCTTTTCCTGATGAGAAACGACGACTCTTTTTCTGAAGTCGTCAGAGATCTCCTCTGTCCGTGCCATGATACGCTTCCACAAACGTGTGTTCTGATGATCAGACTTTGATAGAGCCCTGTTCTTTAAATAAAACAGGGTGCTCACTCAATTAAACAATTAAACAAATGAGGTTTCAAATCAGGTTCGTCATCCCATTGATTGAAAACACCCGACTCTAATTTCACCTTCAAATTAAACTGCAAATCCTAGAGGTTCACATACTTTTCCCACTCACATTTATATAATATTGGATCATTTTCCTCAATAAATAAGTGACCAAGTATAATATTTTTTCTCATTTGTTTCTCATTTGTCTACTTTTAGGATGAAAATCTGATGATGCTTTGGGTCATATTTATTCTAATTATGTAGAAAATTTTACCTTTCAAGCACCACTGTACATTTTACACTGTACTGACTTTAACCGTGGCATGGTTGTTGGTACCACCTGTTTGGAGAATTTCAGATACTGCTTATCTCACAACAGACTCTAGAGTTTACACAGAATGGTGGGGAGGGGGGGGGGGCATTGTGTGTGTATGTACGTACGTACGTATAGGTTCTACAGGCTGAAACACCTTGTAGATGCGAGAGATCAGAGGAGAATGATTAGACTGATCTGAGCTGACAGGAAGTCTATAGGAACTCAAATAATCACTCAGAAAGCACAACACATCAAACCTTGAGGTGGATGGGCTACAACAGAAGAATACCACATCAGGTTCCACTCCCGTCAGCCAAGAAGAAGATTCCGAGGCGACCACGTGCACAGACTCACTGAAACTGGAATGGAACCCGATGTGGTCCTCTGTTGTGTAGCCTCTCCATCTCAAGGTTCGATGTTTTGTGCATGCTGAGACGCATTTCCGCTCGCCACAGTTGTAAAGAGTGATTATTCAAGTTACTATATCCTTCCTGGCACCTCGAACCAATCTGGCCATTTTCCTCTGACCTCTCTTCTCAACAGGGCGTTTCCATCCACGGAACTGTCGCTCACTCAATGTTTTTTGTTTTTCTAGAGACTGTTGTGTATGAAAATCCCAGGAGATCATCAGTTTCTGGAAAACTCAAAACTAGCCCATCTGGCACCAACAACCATGCAACGGTTAAAGTCACTGTGTTTCATGTTTTCATGCTACATTTGACACTGACGAGGCCCGAATCAGCTAAATTGTCTGGTTTAAGACGATATAATTAACCAAAAGGAAGATTATATGTTGCGTCTTTTGAAATACTGCATTACAATAATGATGTTATTCTGTACTTACTTCATTGAACACTTTGTCTAGCTCCTTGGGATCCATGATGAACTTTGGGTAGCCGATCATATTGTATATCGCATCCGCCTGGAAGAAAAAAACACTAAACTGTCACTTTATATTTATTTATTTATTTATTAGTGGGGGAAATAAGTATTGGGTGCATCAACATTTCTTACATATACCTTAAATATATTTCCAATGAGGTTATTCACATGAAATTTTCACCAGACATCGGTATTAACTCAAGAAATCTGGAAATATAAAGAATTCACAACGTTAAAGTCCGTAAATAAAGTTATGTGTAATAAAGGAATGACACGGGGAAAAAGTATTGAACACGTTAAGTCTTTGTTTGTAATGACGCTTCAAGACGCTTCCTGTATGAAGAGATTAATGGTCGCAGTATTCAGGTGTGATTTTGGTCCGTTCTCTAAACATATTGTCTTTAAATCTTGTTCAGTTGGATTCGAGTCAGGTGATTGACTGGGCCATTCTAAAACCTTGATTTTTTTTCTCTGAAACCAATTGGGAGTTTCCTTTGCTGTATGTTTTGGATCGTTGTCCTGATGGAAGCTCCACCCACGTCTCATCTTCATCATCCTGGTGGATGCAGCAGATTCTTCTCAAGAATCTCCCGGTACAGGGCTCCATTCATCGTTCCTTCAATTATATGAAGTCTTCCAGTACCATCCATCCATCTTCTATACCGGTTTATCCTTTTCAGGGTCACGGGGAACCTGGAGTCTATCCCAGGGAGCATGGGGCACAAGGCGGGGTACACCCTGGACAGGGTGTCAGTCCATTGCAGGGCACAATCACATACACACTCACACACCCATTCATACACTACGGACACTTTGGACACGCCAATCAGACTACCATGCATGTGTTTGGACTGGGGGAGGAAACCGGAGTACCCAGAGGAAACCCCCGCAGCACGGGGAGAACATGCAAACTCCACACATACATGGCCCACCTTCCAGTACCTTGTGATGAAAAACAGCCCACACCATGATGCTTCACCTCCACACTTCACTGTTGGTATAGTGTTTTTAGGGAGATGTGCAGTGACATTTCTTCTCCAAACATGGTGTGTAGTATCACAGCCAAAAAGTTCAATTCTGCTCTCGTCTGACCAGACTACACTCTCCCAGTGTTTCATAGGCTTGACCAAATGAGTTGTAGAAACTTTAAACGAGCTTCGACATGCCTTTTCTTTAGTAATGGAGTCTTGCGGGTGAGCGTGAGCAGTGGAGTGCACTGCCTATTGTTCTCTCTGTGACGATGGCACCTGCTGCCTCCAAGTGTTTCTGGAGCTCTTTCCGAGTGGTCCTTGGCTCTTGGGCTACTCTTCTGACTATTCTTCTGACTCCCTGGTCAGAAGTCTTGTGAGGAGCTCCTGTGCGTAGCCGATTGATGACGGAGTGATGTTGCTTCCACTTGTGGATAATGGCCACAATGATGCTTATTGGAGGATTATTCTGAAATATGTCCGTATCTGATTCCATCAATATGTTTCACAACAGTAAGGTTGTGAAGGTCTTGGGAGAGCTCTTTGCTTTTACCCATCATGAGATGTTTGTGTGACACCTTGGTAACGAAAAGCCTTTTTATAGACCATCAATTTACTAACCCAGCTGATATTACCCGGGTGAGGGGTATAATTACTTACGGATTTCAGCTGGTTCCTTGCCTTTCCTTGTCTTGGAGACCTGCTTTTTCTTAGCGTGTTCAATACTTTTTTTCCCGTGTCATTCCACTTTATTACACATAACTTTATTTACGGACTTTAATGTTGTGAATCCTTTATATTTCCAGATTTCTTGAGTTAATACTGATGTCTATCAGTATATATATATATATATATATATATATATATATATATATATATATATATATATATAATTTTAGCCTGCTAGCCTGTTGCTAATCATGACTTTAACAAAGTGCCAAACATTTTCAAGTCAGGGTCTTTCTAATAAACACTAAAAACACTGACCATTCTACTAAATACTGAACATCTACTAAACACTGATTGGTCAGAAGGTGTGGAATAATTTCCTAGAACAGCACATCTCCGACAATCTGCAAGTCAACTCACAGGTTTATATTAATGTGTTTGTTTTATTTCACTTTTATACTAACAACCAAAAGTGTGTGATAGTGGATATGAAGTTTTCTGTGAAGAGACAGCCCAAAAGTCCACACTGAAAGCTGTGATTTCTCTTCATTTAAAATAAGAAATAAACAGAAGATTTTTTTTTTTTTTTTTTTAAAGATTTCTTAAAAAATAGTTTAAAACAAAGAAAGTAAAAGCTCAATATCTTGAATATTTAATATACAATATTATTTAATATTCAAGATTATGGACTATTTCTGGGTCCCTATTAAAATGTAAGCAAAGTTGTGATATTGACCATGTTAACGGCTTTGTATAATAAATAAATAAATAAACAAACAAAAACAAACAAAGGAAGATTTTCCTCATTCCTAATCTCTTTATTGAAGCATGTGTTCAGATGACACTCATAGATCTGATCTAAAATGGATCATAAGGTTATTAAAAGCAAAAAGCAAAAGGTCATTAAAGCAAAAAGGGAACGTACCAAATACTGACACTCTGAAATTCATCTAAATATTTCAAAAATTCTATTTTTCACTCAAGTTGCTGTCGGTAATATTTGTAAAAAGAACATTTTTGTATTAAATTAGAAAAAGAATGCAAAATAGAAGCATTTCCGTAGTACTCTAGTACTAGTACTCTCAGTCATTTGGACCCCACTGTATACATCGCATTTAAATTATTTTATGTACAGGTGCACAGGACGGTCAATTGGTTGAACCAGCCGTGCTTTTTTTGTTTTGTTTTGGAGAACAGTAGATGGCCTGAAGTAACCTGCCTCTCACCTTCTCTTTGGCTGCCTTTTTGGTTTCGCCATCCATCCAGCTCACGTGTTTCAAGCTGTCCTCGAAGGCCCATTTGATTTCTGAGACCATATTTTCAGCCTGATATACACACACACACACAAGGGAGAGGTTAGTGTGTTCAGCCTCACTGCTGTATTAGAGAATGCACAATAGGGTATACTCACAAAGGCCTTGCTGTCTTCAGCGAAGGTGGCTTTGACAAATAGAGCCCCCAGGGCGAAGCCTAGCGCGCTATCTGTGTCACTGACGCACAGTTTCCAGCGAGGAGTGCAGCTCTGAAACATAACGGACAAAAATAAATGCAATTTAATATTGAAAAGCGTTGTCTATTACCTCAGAATGACTAAGAGGGAACAGTGGGTTCTCTTCTGGCCCTGATCACTCACACAATGAAGCACTGCTTCAGGCGTTTTCAATCCTTAACAAACAAAGAAATGGATCCTTACATCCTGGTTAAACATTCAATCAAACTGAAAGCCCCACTTATTGCAGGATGGATATACTTTAAAAGATGTGATCTGGGATCTTTGTATATGCTCTTTTTGACAAGTCGCAACATTTTTTGAAATTTCTGGTAGCTGTCAAAATGTTCAGAGGAAGAATTCTAGCCTCTATGGTGCCACAAGCTCTGTAAATGGGAGGGGGGAAAAAGTACAAGATGCCGTGAACCTCCGACATTCAACCAATTATGGTAGAGGGACATTCTACTTGTGTGTTAATCTGTTGTCTGCCAGTCAAGTCAGCCTGAGGTGCTGTATTTGGTTGAATTTTGGTTTTCACAATAGGTAGGGTTTAGCTAACTTTGAACGAAATCACTGAGTGTATCTTTCAACTCGGCAGCATTTATAAACAGGCGGTTCATGGTGCGTAAACTGTATCTCGAGAAGGTTATTTTGTCTTCATCTTTCTGAAGAGACCATGAATCCCTGTCTATTAATTTTATAGGCCAGTAAGAACCCCTGTTGCTTCCTTTTCCCTTTGTGGGTATGACATTTACAATCCAAGTGGAGACAGAGAGAGACAGAGAGAGAGACAGAGACAGACAGAGAGAGAGAGAGAGAGAGAGAGACAGAGAGAGAGACAGAGACAGACAGAGAGAGAGAGAGAGAGAGAGAGAGAGACAGAGAGAGAGACAGAGACAGAGAGAGAGAGACAGAGAGAGAGAGAGAGAGACAGAGAGAGAGACAGAGAGAGACAGACAGAGAGACAGAGAGACAGACAGACAGACAGACATGGATGGGAGTGGCCCAACAATATAATGTGTCCAAATCTCATTATTCTGGTCATCTAATGAACATGACTGAACATGAATAATTGGGTCGACTTTAACGACGTGTGACTTGCACGGTTATGGCAACAATGGAATATCAGCACAATTCTTTTAATCTCTGTCTTGCTCTTTCCTCCTTCCCATCACACCCACTCGAGTGCAAACACACCTACGTCAGCCACAGCTCACAGAATCATAGCTTGTTATTTCAGCCTGAACCTCGAGGAAGATGAGGTCGGGAGAACAGGATCTCTGCCTAATAAGACACTGACCAGGCTGAGCCTGTACAGCCCACATCAACGCAGTGCGTAGGGATTCTACACTAAATGCAAGCCTAGAAAGTTTTCCACTGTCACACAAGCTATTTAAAAAAAAAAAAAAAAGAAATAAATAAAAATAAAATAGCTCAGCTCTGTACCCTTCTTCTATTTACATACTTTGCAAGAGTATTTAAGCTTTCCAATTTCCTCCTCTTTTAATGGGCCGTGTGAATGCGTGATGGACAATTTGAATAACATCCTTCATGAGCTCAGCTTCAGCTGCTAATCGCTTTCCTTACCATTACAGCAGGCTAATGTGTTCGACTCCTATGACTGGCAGCAACTCCTTTACTGCAATTTAATACGCCCGTTACTCTGTGACGTTTAAAATGCTTATTTATTTCAAAACACACACACCAATTTAGAGGACATTCTGTGAAACTTCAACTTTCATATTAATGAAGAAAGCAGTAATGAAAGAAAAAAAAAATTCACAAATAAGACTAGGAGTTAAATTAAAACAAAAGAAATGGCACCCTGTAAAAGGATAACAGTTGGTGTGTGTAGGGTAGCCGAGGTTCTGCAATGGACGTGCATTATTGGAAGGTTTAGCACACACCACACTTACGAGGTTCTCTTTCAAAATTTAGCCATCACGTTGTTCTTTTCATCTCTCTGGGAGCTTTGCCTTTGATGGGTTTTGTGGGCGTCACTAAATGCAAATCATCTGTGCCGTGAGCACTCTTGATCGTTTACGGGTGACTTGCATTTATCGACATAAAAATGCGACTATGACGGAAATCAGCGTTACCAAAAACTTTTGTACACCTGGAAGTCATTTTTAGTTCAGAGCTTTACCCGAATATTGCGATTTCTTGTATAAGATCAGTCTGGAGGACTACTTCTCCAAGTGCTGATCTTTGATCACTGACCTTCTTGACACCATACATGACTTCAAGAAAACGCTGCTCAGCATCCTGGAACTTCTGGTCCAGTATGGAGACCATCTTCCTCACCACTTTCATGATCATGTAGTTATTCAGTGTGCTGCATTCACACAGAGAGATCGGCTCAGCCATTTGTGCAAGCTTAATAATGAGACCGAGGTGAGGTCTATAATGTCACACACAAAGGTGTGGGTCCAGGCTACGAATGAGACCTTTTAATATTTGGCTGTTTGTAATTGTTCGTGTATTCGGTTTCGGCTGAATGGCGACGAGCTACCTCTTATTGGTGTCGCTAATGAGCTGTGAAACTTTCTGGAGGTACTCCGTTGCATAGAGCACCACAGGCTCAGAGTCATTAAGAGCAACTGGAGCAAACACCGCTTTGAGAAAAGGCATCCAGTCAACCGCAGGAGCCAGTCTCTAAGGGGGAAAACACACACACACACACACATTAATATTAACACCACACAAACAAAATAGATTTGAACCTTTTCTATTCTCAAGCCACAGTGTGACTCACTGCCAAATCTTTAGCCTGAATCTTATGGTAGATGTGCTCCTCATCCCTTCTCAACTCCTGGGGAACCGTAATGTTGGCCAGAGCGGTTTCAAACTGCACAATCTCCTGCATCAGAGTGCGAGATGTCTCCTCTGAGCCACCCAACAGGACGCCCAGCTCTACTAGGAAGTTCAGATATGCGTGGAGATACTGCAGGGATTAGAAACAAGTGTTTGCCCGTGACATTCAGTTAAGACCTTTGAGAAATGAAAGTCGTAGAATAAGAATATGTAAGTTACGGCACAGTTTTACAAAAAAATGGTTCCAAATTATCTTCCGCTGCTATATATATATATATAAAACTTTCCTCAAGAGAGGCCAAAACTGTTAAAAACAGCATTTTCTACGACAGTCGGACAATGAGAAATGTCTTCATAGCATACGTAAGGATTCTACTGAATTCGTATGCATGTTGTATCAATATTAGATTTTCTTTTCTCTGGTTATTCTTCTAGATACCTTGTCATTGGCAGTTTTGTTTAGATAGTACTCCCGAGATGGCAAGCCCAGTCCAGACTGATCAACCTGTATTAAAGATAAAGTTTAATATTTTGTCTGATCCTGAATTTAAGCAAGGACAATGAAACGACACTTAGAGCAATACATTATTCATAAATCACACCATAAAACACACAATGATTTCGAATCGGCAGCAAAGAACTCTGTAGCTGAATGACTTGGCCAGTAGTGAAGAAGGCTGTGCACCTGGATGATGTTGCTGCTGGAGTTCTTGGAGTCTGTGCTGACAAACACAGTGAAGAAAGGGGAGGTGCGGTAGATGGCGGACACGGTGCGCAAAACCTCCTGGAAGTTGTTCTTGTCCCAGGGGCCAGTCAAGGCCCAGCCTCCTGTCTGGGGAAAAAAAAAAAAAAAAAAAAAAAAAAAAAAAAATGAAATGGCTCAGTTGAAAATGAATGACAGGAACAGGTGTGTATACGCAGAAGTGTGTGAAGCTCATTATACTGCATTTAGTCAAATATCGTTTGTTCTTTGTTCACCCTTAGTGGTGTAGACGCTGGTGTCTACAGTCTGACTATTGTGCAAACATTAGCTTTTTTTTCCCATATATAGAAAATAGCCAAGATATCAACAAAAGCTGCACGTCATCTTTCAAAGTAAAAAGTGATCTATCCGCATAGGAAATTTGAGCTTTCTCCGTCTCACTGAACAGCAGTGTCTCCTCAGGACTTGTTTACAGCCTGCCGGATCCCTGACGTAGTGTTGTCCAGTATTTTGGACATCACAAAATGATGACAATCACCGAAATAATTTTACCATGAAAAAAAAAATAAATAAAAAAAAATAAAAAATCATGCTTCAACATTGCAACAATAAAATACAGCTGGCGGGTAGCAAGGACAGTTATATCATGGATGATTCGTTTATTGTTTTAATGAAACATTTTTAAATCATGATCTATTTTGGTACCTGTCTGTCCTTTCATTCAAGAGAGTCGTCACTGGTGTGCAGTGCTTCAATTTTGGGACAGTAAGACTTAAATTTAATTAGTTGTTTTTTTTTTAAAAAAAAAGAAGGACAAAACAGGAAATGACCCTATTTTGCCTTGTGAACAGTCTGGTATGAAAGCTGCGTAGCATGTGGGGGAGAGGTGGGGGTTTCGGATTTCAGGAAATTTTACTGGGTGTTGGTTGACAGAGCACACATACAATGCAGATGATTATATACTCGTGTCAAATAACATTGTTTTGCATTCTAACTGTGCTGCAATGATGTTCATAGAGCAGGGGTGTCCAATCTTATCCGGAAAGGGCCGGTGTGGGGGCAGGTTTTCATTCCAACTAAGCAGAAGCCACACCCGAGTCTATTGAAAGACAAGATCAACTGATGAAACAGGTGTGCCTCCTGCTTGATTGGAATGACTGGCCCTTTGTGGATAAGAGTCATAGACCTTCAACAAAGTCATCAGTAAAAGTACGATTCCATATTTAACTGACAATTTATTGGCTACTGGCTATTACAAAGTTTTATTGCCTACGCAGGTAAGAAATATGATTAACCAATCAGAATAATCCATTTTCCCTGTTTGTGATTGAAGGCTACTGGCTAGCTAGCTAGCTACGCTCGGAGCTCAGGTATATCGAGGTAACAGTACTGGGGAGGAGAAAAATAATTGATGAGCTGGTTTTATTATTATTATTATTATTATTATTATTATTAGTAGTAGTAGTAGTATATTTTAGCATTTGTCCCCCCCCCCCCCCCCCCAGAGTAAGTGTATCTTATTACCACAATACATGTAAACATTGGGTGATGACAGGTTGTGCCTTATGTTATTTAAATAACACATTTGTGCTATCACCACTCCTACTACTGTCTGACATCCACCTAAAATGCATGAGCGCATCATACTTCAATATCAATATAACTGTACAGATCACACAGTGATTTTATTTTGTATATTTCCTCATTCCTGGGTCTAGGGTTAGGTTATCCATCCATCCATCCACCTTCTATACCACTGATCCTTTTCAGGGTCACGGGAGCCTGGAGTCTATCCCAGGGAGCATGGGGCACAAGGCGGGGTACACCCTGGACAGGGTGCCAATCCATCGCAGGGCACGATCACATACACACTCACACACCCATTCATACACTACGGACACTTTGGACATGCCAATAGGGTTAGGTTAATTGACCTGAATAAAAGAAAAAACATTTTAAAATTATGGGGCCGTATGAAGATACAGTAAAAGTTCACCTGGTTGATGAGCTCCTGTAAGGGGCGGGCTCCCAGCTCCTCAATCTTGATTTCATTCATGCAGGCTTTGTAGTATTTCAGGGCCTTCTGTTGAGCTTTACTCAGGCCCTGCTGACCTTGGGTCTCTACATAAAAACATCAAGATAATTATTTTACTCATGAAGTGCACATGTACACACTAGGATAAAAAAAAAAAAAAAACATCCTCCAGGATAAAACCATACAAGACAAAGCATGAACTGTGTACACCCAGCTACATAAAGTGCGAACACACACACACACACACACACACACACACACACACACACACACACACACACACAATATTATAAAATATACATATATACCTTTCAATAATTTCTTTGAACTGTTCTTTTTCTAGGGCAACATACATCTTTACTAAATAACAAAAAGAAGAATTTGGTTCACAAGTTTGAATTTATTTGGGGTTTTCTGTAGTCAAAATTATACATACAGGGTCAAAAATATACATGCAGCACACCTAACATTTAGTTGAATGTCCCTTAGCAAGTTTCACCTCGAGCAGATGCTTTTGCTAGCCATCCACCAGCGTCTGGCAGAATTCTGGCTGGATATTTGACCACACTTCTTGGCAGAATCGGTAAAGTTCAATAACGTTTGTTGGTTTCTTGGCCCTGACTCGACATTTAAGCACAGTCCACAAATTTTCAATAGTGTTGAGATCAGGACTTTGGGAAGGCCTTTCCAAAAGCTTCATGTTGGCCTGCTTTATCCATTCCACAACCAGCTGTGATGTGTGTCTGGGGTCATTGTCCTGTTGGAACACCCAGTTGTGTCCAAGCTTCAACCGTCTGGCTGATGGTTTGAGATTATGCTGAATAATTCTAAGGAAGTCCTCCTTCTTCATTATTCCAACCACTTTGTGCAATGCACCAGTTCCACTGGCAGCAAAACAGCCCCAGAGCATAACGCTACCACCACCATGCTTAACAGCTGGTACGGTGTTCTTTACTCCCCCAAACATACCTCTGGTCATCGTGACCAAACAACACAGCCGCAAACTTTAGACGGGCTTGAAGGTGTCGATTTTGGAGAGGGGGCTTCTTTCTTGGACGGCAGCCTTTCAGTCCATGGCGATGTAAAACTCGCTGACTGTAGACAGTGACACTGATGTTCCAGCTGCTTCCAGTTCATGGCAGGCCTGTGCCTTGGTGGTTCCTGGGTTTTTCCTGACCATCTGAACCAATTTCCTCTCAGCCGAGGGTGACAGTTTGGGTCTTCTTCCAGACCTTGGCAAAGTGCCTACACTTCCCAATAACAATACAAAAATATACACGCAGACAATAAGTGTTTGTATGTATATTTTCGACCCTGTAGGTATAATTTTGGTCCTGTGTTGGTACAGAAACCCCAAACTGAATTAAAACTCGTGAACCAAATTCTTCTTTTTTTTTAAAAAAAACATTATTATTAAAAGATGTATGCCGTACAGTCACTCTGCCCCAGAAAAAGAAAAAGTTCAAAGAAATTATTTAAAGCCCAATACTGCCATGACAATATGAGTACACGATGAGTGTATGTGAACTATGTGTATTTTATTATATATTACACACACACACACACACACACACACACAGTTGCAGTCAAAATGATTCAACCCCATTGCAAATCAGATTTATTGTCAAAATGTACAGACTTTCAGCTGTCTGCAACGAACACATCAAACAGAAGCGATTGAAATAGTTCAACACGACCAACGCTTCAAGTGGTTTCCCCAAAATTCAACTGAAAATGCAACTTGTAAAACTTTTGTACTGTATTTTATTCAAACGTAAGCATCGAATTCAGAGTTAATTGCTGTTAGTTGTTGTCATATCTCAAAAGATGACCACCGACGCTTATATAATCTTACACAATCTTTAAAAAAAACAAAACAAAACAAACTTTCTTTTAATGTAATTCAACACAATTCTATTTGTTTCATATAACCGAAATAAACAGTTCTTGGTAGTGGACTGACCTAGTAAATTCTTCATGACCGCCATGTTGTGCTCCCAGAGATTGCTGAAGGTATCCCATCGTGATTTGCCTTCTGGTAGTGGATTTTTCTTCATCCAGCCCCCACACGCATAGCTGTAAAAGTCATCACATGGGTCCACTGAGCGGTCCAGAGCTCCCATTACAGCCGCCGCTACACTCACACATGGTTGAGTCAGACACAGCCCTGGGTGTGCTGAGGAACAAACAGTAAAGAAAAAACCCCCCCCCAAAAAAACACGAACTTATTATTTATATATTAAACTATTAATATTTAAATCCAGTGTGTTACTCTGATATTTTTGTTAGCTGTCCGAGCAATAATGGCTATTTAGTCCAGTCTTTGCCTAGTTCAGACTAATATCAAATTATATTCAGGCTTCATAAATGTTTCCCCCGCAAGCTGACAGTAAGGAACCCGAACAAGAAAATCATACTCCAGTATGCTGTAAGGATGTACACGTGAATAAATGCATTTCTTAACATACTAAACAGTGCCTCAAGGATTTCACGATCGCAGAAATAAACTCAAAATCAAGCAAACTCAAAGGAATATTCGAAGCTTGCTATTTCTCATGCGACATCATCACCACAACACTCATTCAGCCAAAGCCCTCTCCGATTCACATGCGTCGGACATGAGTACGGCTAAGAGGTCTCAATTACCGACAATCATCACTGTGAAAGACCAAGCCGAACAATTTTGTGCGATTGCAATTTCGCCAATTCAAGTAGTTTCAACTCAAGTAATTAAAAAAAAAAAAAAAAAAAAAAAAAAAAACGAAGCCGCGGGACAATCGGGAATTTTTGTACGGACTGAATAAAACACACTTAAACTAATACGTATTTAATTACTTAAATTAAAAAAAAAATAAACAGTTAAAATAAGCTACGGTGAACCACAGAGAATTTTCCTGCATCGGTAGGTCTGAATATCATCAAGCGAACATCTGCATTCAGTCAGGTCTTGGAAGCGATCAAGACTTTTTAGGAATTCTGTTATGAGATAAACGGACAAATTTGCATGGAAGATGCAAACCTGGCAACTTCTTTCTCTCAAACATACAGGAATATCCACACAAACAGAGACCATCTACTCACAAGTGCTCCTAGTTAAATAAGTGACCACCACCAGCTTAAATAAAAACAATGTCTTACAGTCTATATTTACACAGCTTTAGGTAGTCTAGATAGGATATATGCAAACCCCCACACCACCCCTAAAACCCACCCACACATGCAGGAAAAATTGGTATTTGGTTACTCCTTTGTTCCACTGTGTTGTTACGTATGCGTCTATACTCGAATCTCTGAACAATACTGTCTTAGGTAACACCTATATTGTATATTTTGCTGCACTTTAGATCATTTCAGACACGGAGAGACTCATAAGAGTCTCAGTTTAGCATACTTTTGTCTCAATTACAAATTTTAGGCACCGTGTAGTGTAGGCACTGGTTTGTTTCAGGAGGTTATGTTAATGTTATGTTTGATAATGAAAATAACATGAATAGCATGAAAAGGTCTTGTTTGCATTTGAACAGTAGAGAGAGCGGTGGGTTTTACTGTGGAACCTCGTATGAAAAACATTGGGCCTCAGAGACACATCCTCAGCCAAATCTAGAAAGATAAAAACATGTGTGAGCAAGAAAGCTGGCCCAAAAGCAGTAAACATAGGCCTGAAAAGAGTAGGGAAAAGGAGGGGTAAACATTCTGGTCTGGGCACATTTTTCAGTCAGTAGTCATTTTATAATGCACTGATTAGTCTGGCTGCATTGAGTTCGGGTGGCTGAATAGGAGGAAATAGCGTTCGCTGGTATGCTGCTCTCTGACACTTCAGTTTTGAACAAAAAAACATGTCTGAAAGATAAATGGCTGGTATGAGGTTCCTGCTTCCATTTTGAAACATGCAGACTTCCAAGAATGCATTTGTGGAATCCCGGAAAAACCATTAGAAGTTGCTACAGCGGAATTCTGGAAAATAGCCCAAAACAATCTGGCTTTGATCAAAATATGCTTTGACAGTTGCACTTTAAGAAAACATAAATACAACTGACCAAAAAACAATGTGTCGAAGTGCACACGGTGGATTAACGGTTAGCACGTGCGCCTCACACCTCCAGGGGTTCGATTCCCACCGCGGCCCTGTGTGTGCGGAGTTTGCATGTTCTCCCCGTGCTGTGGGGGTTTCCTCCGGGTACTCCGGTTTCCTCCCCCAGTCCAAACACATGCATGGTAGTCTGATCGGCGTGTCCAAAGTGTCCGTAGTGTATGAATGGGTGTGTGAGTGTGTATGTGATTGTGCCCTGCGATGGATTGGCATCCAGTGTGATATTTGCAGGTAGACAGGCAAAGCAAAGTTGGGAAGTAACCTAAATAAAAACACTTCGGCAGAATCCATCCATCCATCTTCTATACCGCTTATCCTTTTCAGGGTCACGGGGAACCTGGAGTCTATCCCAGGGAGCATCGGACACAAGTTGGGGTACACCCTGGACAGGGTGCCAATCAATCACAGGCCACAATCACATACACACTCACACACCCATTCATACACTACGGACACTTTGGACACGCCAATCAGCCTACCCTAAACTTTGTATACTAAGCATTTAGCCAGATAACTGTTCTCTCTCGAACAGAGAAAGGAAAATGGTTGACTCGTGTCCGCTACAAGCTAGACGCTTGACTGCCCTGTATTGGAAGAACACTGGTTGAAAAATTTAATATCAAGTCTGGCTCTTGAGAAATTTGCATATATGCATAAACTTGCATGTAAATTTGTATTTATTTATTTATTTATTTATTTACATAGGTTTTTCCTTTTTCAGTACTTTTCCTTTCATTTCATTCATGGCCATTTGTTTGATTTGGAGAACAGTTCAGCTGCATGTACGCAATGGGTTAAATGTAGAAAACCAATAGATATGTTTTAATAATAATAATAATAATAATAATAATAATAATGTAGCAGTAATATTTTTTTTTTCCATAAGAAGATGAAATTATAAAAAGGTAGAGGTAGGCTGAATATCTTTCAGTGGAACTAGATCTTTAAATGCAGCTTTCTTCCTTTTGACTTCTGGTTGAAACGTGCAAATAAAACATGAACATTTTGTTTAGAAGATAAGATATGGGTTAAGACTGGAGCATAGCAGTCGTTTTTTTGTTGCCGTCACTCACTCTCATTATAATGCAGACCCAGTGTCAGGATGCAGATGAATAATGCCAGCGTGAGCCCGCACACCACAACAAGGAGCTTCTTCTCCACATGGCTTCGCTCAGTCCAACACCTGGTCTCCAGTCCATGCCCCAGCACCTGAACACAAACAAGGTTAAAGAACTGCAGGTTAGGCTTAGGAGGGAATTGTATTGCAAATGTTTACTCACATTACTGAATGAGCTAATGAAGGAATGTACAACACAGCTGATACTTAATTAGAAGAGCTTTTATTTTCATCTATTGTTCTCGATTCTAGACATTCAGACCATTAGTTCTCAGACACATTTCTGCGAGGGATCATCGTCTGATGTGTCATCACTAGCAGCGCCATCTGTCAAACCACAGCTATGATCTGGGCAACACCATTCTATTCATAGGTGTCACCTGCTACGATAACGGTTTTATTTCCAAATCCTTCCACGCAGTGGATCTCATTTGTCAATCATTTAGTAAAGCTGTGTGTAAATGTTTGCATATGAAAAAACGAACCAAAAATTTCTTATGCATAAATTTACACTCATTGGTTACATACCTTTTTTGTTGTTGTTTTTTTTAATACGGATTTTCATGCATACAAAATTTTTCATACGGACAATTTACAGATGAATGTGCTTGCATCCAGTTTGATTAATGAGGCTGTAAATGAGAATAGGTGTCAATTAATAACACCGGTCCAAGGACGGGTTTTCTGGTCATATCTGGAGACTGCCCAAAATTTTTCTCAATAGAAACCCATGCTCAAGATCTTGCTTCACGGACCTCTACGACATCGATACTGATTTTTGCCTTATATGGAGGGGCATATCTTAGTTAGCGATTATATGGGCCAGCGTAATTGTAGCCCATAATTTAACACATGGATAAGAAACCAAAACATCTCTTTGTACACCAGAGTCCTGTCTCATGAAACATGATTTATTGTTTAACTAGCCAGATCTGAGGTTCGTTTAATCTTACCCTGGATTTTCTGTCTTACTTTTTACCAGGTTACACGGCTGTTGTAACTCATGCTCCAGGGCAAGGCATGTCCATGATCACAGACTGTATAGAGCTCAGACTAAATCAGCTGTCAGAAAAAAAAAAAGTCCCTTTTTCTCGAATGTAGGCTGCTAAGCTTCTTCACTGGAAAACGTTTTACCAATCCTTGAAAATGAATTTAGGAGCATTTTGAAGGGTCACACCTCTAAGTGTGAAGCAAAAGTCCTTAAGGGGGGGGGGGGGGGGGGGGGTGTCAAATATGCAGCAATTCCGATCTTCATTTTTATATTCCAACTTTTCTGTTTCTTAATTGCACGTTTATTTTCACTTCCTAGATTCTTCCTACGAAAGATATAAAATAGGCAAACACGATTTGGCAATTCATTTACCTTTATAGGACTCTCTAAGCATACAGATAATGGGCCTCATTCATCTTTGATTATAGTTGCATGTAAATGTTTGTGTGTACCAAACTGAACTAAATGTGTGTGTGTAATATAATATAATATAATATATATATATATATATATAAAATATATATATATATATAAAATATATATATATATTATATATAAAAAATAATACCTATACAGACTTGGTGGTGACAGGCTGCTTTTTGACTACAGGCTTGTACAAGGCAGATCAAGTTGTGGACTGATCTGCCCAGAGGGGGAAGGGCAGTGGAGCTGTATGTCCCCTTCATGTTGGCTTACAGCTGGTCCAAGATTTTATTCTCCCTTGTTTTGCGTTTTACATACTGTGTGAAATTGGTAAGGGTTTTAGAGAGGTGGACATGGCTGAAGTCCCCGTTTATCGTCACGAGCGCGCTCGGGTGTTGTGTCTGAAGTTTCGCAATGGTGAAGTGGATGCCGTCACAGGTGCGTGCCGCCACTGCCGATGGTGGAATGTACACAGTCATAACAATTGCGTGAGAGAACTCCCTGGGCAAGTAGTATGGTTTCAACCTCACAACCAGTAGCTCTAGATCTGGAGTACACATCTGGAGTGAGGTCAAAAAAAATGATTTGCAGCATTTAAATCACATATTAAACTGATGGATAACTTGTTTTTGGTGTTGAAGGTGTTTGTTTTTATAGGTGTAGTTATAGGCCCAATTTAACCTCCCTTTCATGACCGGTTTCAAGACAAACCTACGTCCATGTTATCGGAAAATACTGTGCATTATGTTCAGTATGTCAATATACACTACCAGTTAAACGTTTGGACACGGACTGAATTTATATTTATTTTTCTTAGCCTGATTTGACATTTTATCGTATTACTGCTTGTTTCTAAGACGAATATAAATAGTGAAGATAATACCCATGCATAATTTGATTTCTGAATCAAAATGTATTCTATAAAATTGTTTTTATTTATCTAAAAGTATTTTTAATTGAAATAAGATTTTACTTAAAACATTTAGAACAGGGTGACGCTCCCACATGCAGCTGGAATACCGTTTGGCGATTAATATATAAAATGTAAAATATAAAATACTTTTGATTTGTTTAACAATTTTCTTGGTCACGACATAATTCAATAAGTGTTATTTCATTGCGTTGATGTCTTCATTACTGTTCTAAAACTGGGGTGTCAAACCAGGGCCACATCAGCATGTTCGCGAGCACTTGAAAGGCCATAATCTAAGGCCTATTTAAGAATGCAAGTTTGTGGCGGATGAATGAAATGAGGCAGCTGGCTGTTTTTGGCCCATAGGGCTTGAATCGGACATGTACGTTCTGAAATATTAGAAAATAGTAAAAAATTAACAAAAACCTTCTATGGGTTTTGACTGGTTGTGTATGTACTCTGTCCACCGGTATATTTAAAATACATTGTAATACAGACGTGTAGGAAACACAGGGAAAAACCAATGACCATTATGCTGTGGGAGGCATTTTGATGGCGTGGTTTGGGTTCACTATGGAAGCCAATGCAATTTATAAAAAAAAAAAAAAAAAAAAAAAAAAAAAAGTGTCACTCATCACTTGTAACATTTCTTTCCTGATGGTAAAGGTCTCTACCAAGATGACAATGCTCCATTCACAGGGCATGAGTGCTCACTGAATGACCTGATGGGTATGAAAATTATGTAAATAATATGCTATCGCCAGATTTTTGACTGACGTGGCAGACAGCGCTATCTACCACCATAAACACCAATTGAGAGAATGTCTTTCAGAAAAATGGCGTTTATCTCTCCAATCCAGTTCGAAAGACTTTTCAAATCCAAATCCTGAGGTTAACGATCTAACTTTTCTACCACAATGTTCTGATATCACAGATCATTATCTCATTTCATGCACAGCGCCTGTAGCTGAGATTAGCCGTTTAGCCATCGAATGGTTAGAACTATTATTCCAACCACCATGGACAGATTCATAAAGTAAGCTGCCGGATCTGTCCCGACTGCGCTGTGTACCTATAAAACACACCTGAAAGTGGTCACTATGCTATCTAGCACTCTAGATAATGTTGCCGCGATCAAATTTAAAAAAAGGTTCAAGAGAAACATCCTGCACTGTGGTGCAACAGTCATACTCATGCTCTCAAGAGAGCAACTTGTAATCTTGAGCACAAATGGAAAAAGACTAATCTAGGAGGTGTTTTGAATTGGGTCGAAGGACAGTATGTCTAGCTATAGACAGCCTCTAAAAGCTGCTAGGGCAGACTACCAACATAAACTCATAGAAAGTAACCAAAGCAATCCTAGGTTTTTACTTAATACAGTATCTAGATTAACAAATAATAAGACATCACTCAAACGGAACAATTCCAACACAGTTTAGTAGTAATGACTACATGGATTTTTTTTTCACTGAGAAAATTGAGAGCATCAGGAATATAATTGGAAATGTACAACTAACAGCAGCATCACAGGTTTTAGCCTCCAATATCGTCTCCCAAGTACAGTTGCACTCCTTTACCGCTATTGGACAGGAAGAATTTACAAAACTTATCAAAACATCAAAATCAACCACATGTATTCTAGATCCCATACGCACTAATTTAATGAAGCAGTCACTTCCTGTAGTAGGAGAGCCTCTTCTCAATATTATTAACTCCTCCTTATCTCTAGGTCACGTCCCGGGAAATTCAATGAACAGCAGCCATGATAATCCTTCTCCACTTGTTTCCTGTTCCTATCTCGGGATGGGCATCCCAAGGTAATCAGTGCCTGCTTCAGCTCAGATCCAGCCTCTACGAAGATTCCAGATGATGCCAACGCCTGCAAAGACGCTCTACACATGTTGTTCCGGGTATACCAGTGGGCCTGAACCGTTCGGCTCCGTGGGCCGGCCTGGACCGTCCTGGTGCGCTGCTTCTGAAGTTCTCGTCACTTGGAGGCCAGTCATTGTTGGTAAGGATGGCACCATATGGACAGTCTAGGGACACTTGGAAGCCATGGAGATGGCACAGGACTGCGACTGATACGCGCAGTTTTGGTGCTGTGTCTTTTTGCACCCGGGTCTCCATTAGTGGACAGTGCATGATTTCAGCAGAACAGACTTCATGTCGAGACTGTGGTGAATCTCCTGATTACACAGCTGCACTTTCGTTTTATCATGTAGCACACGGATATATAAGGGATTTATTTATAATTACAATATCCGTCGTTTCCCAGATAAGGACGCGTTCCCTTTTGAATCTGGTTCCTCTCAAGGTTTCTTCCTTATATCATCTCTGGGAGTTTTTCCCCTTACCACCGTCACCCTCGCCTCTGGCTTGCTCATTAGGGACAAATTGATCAATTTAAAATTTAGATTGGAAATGTATATATTTCTGTAAATCTGCTTTGTGACAATGTCAATTGTACAAAGTGCAGTACAAATAAAACTGAATTGAAAAGGATGATTGCAGTCAAATTTGCAACCTAAATGCCTGACCTATTGTGTGAATTATAGCGTCAGAGTGGGTTACAGACACAAAGTTTACAGCTCATTCAAAATAAATGGCACATTAATGGCTCATCAAAGAATCCTGTCTGTGGAGAGAACAATTAGCGTCATTGTAGCACCCGAAATATTTGCTTATCTGCGGTCTATCTGTTTCAACAGTGAGCGCCAACACATACTGTGGGTAGCTATTACAAGATTAGCAGGTGTTGTGAGTGATTCTGCTTACCTATGCAACTTTCAGTTAAAACACTACAGTCTGAACACTCTAACATATGTGTAATTATACTATAAATGATGCTAAATTGTCAGCACATGCAACAGTTAAAAGTTTTTCCTCCCATATAATGTTAATGGAATTAGCCCAGATACGATTTAATTTTGAAATGAGGTCCATGAAGCACAGCCACGCAGTCTGATTTTCTAATATTGGTAGTGGTAGAAATCCATTGGTATCAATGCCTATAAATAATGTTAAATAGAATCCAACAATAATTTTAATAAAAATGGGTTCCATGGGTGAAAAGTTCATAAATAATAATATTTTTTTTTAAAACCCTCTGGCTCCAATAAATAGTCAACATATTATTGTACACATTAAATGTAGATAATTGGATAATGTACATTTCCTCATGTAGATAATATTACTAGGATAGCCTTCTTTCATCTCAGAAATATTTCTAAAATAAGAAACATATTGTCGCTACATGATGCGGAAATACTAGTTCACGCATTCGTCACCTCTAGATTAGATTACTGTAATGCCATACTGTCTGGATGTTCCAGTAGGAATATAAATAAGCTCCAGTTAGTCCAGAATGCAGCTGCTAGAGTCCTAACTAGAACTAGAAGATACGACCATATCACACCAATATTATCAATACTGCATTGGCTCCCAGTGAAATCTCGCATTAATTATAAAATACTTTTATTAACCTATAAAGCACTAAATGGTCTCGCGCCACAATATCTAAGCGACCTTTTGGTTTTATATGATCCGCCACGCCTACTTAGATCAAAAGATGCAGGCTATCTGACGGTACCTCGAATAGTGAAGACTACAACAGGGGGAAGAGCTTTCTCTTATAGAGCCCCACAGTTATGGAACAGTCTTCCTATTAGTGTTCGGGACTCAGACACAGTCTCAGTGTTTAAGTCTAAGCTTAAAACGTATTTGTTTACTCAAGCCTACCCTGACTAGATTCTGTTCTACTACTTCGCAGTCATAATGATCTTTTTTCTCCCTCGCTCCTTTCGCCGAGCCCCACACGAATTTATGGAGATACTAGAGATCCAGATCCTTTCTGCCTCTGGATGGAGCTCAAATCTTCTCTAATTCCAGACAGCTGGGACTACGGCTGCTCTTAACGCCATACAGACTTCATATAAATCCATAATGAACTTTTTCACACTAACTGTTGTTACCCAGATGAGGACGGGTTCCCTTCTGAGTCGGGTTCCTCTCAAGGTTTCTTCCTCATAAAACATCTTGGGGAGTTTTTCCTTGCCACCGTCGCCACTCAGTGGCTTGCTCAGTTGGGATAAATTCACACCTTTAATATCTGTATACCGTGTTGATATTTCTGTAAAGCTGCTTTGAGACAATGTCTATTGTAAAAAGCGCTAAACAAATAAAACTGAATTGAATTAAAAAAATTGCCTACTTTCCAATATTAGTATTTTTTCTTTTTTAAAAAAAGTTTGTTTGTAAAAGAAATCTGTACAGAGACTGTCCACTGATTGTTTTTACAGTTAAAGGTTCTCCTGACTATAAAAATGTCGAGAACTGATTATTATTATTTTTCGGGATTTTTAAATAACAACACAACAGTAGTACTGGTATCTCAAGACGTTATGTACAGCCCTTTGTTAGCTCACAATCATTTGACATATATAAAAAAAAAAAAAGTAAAAACGTGTAAAGAAAAAAAAAGAAAGAAAAACAAACAAAAACCATGCACACACACACACACACCAGTGCATATCTGAGAAAGGAAAGAATATAAAACTCATCCTAAGTAGACGAAAACGCAAGGACTAAATATCTACCAAAGATAAAGAAGTATAACAGTCACTGAGCATCTTCACAAAAGACCCAAAGAGAGGACCAAGTGTGCCAGAAAGCATCAGACCGTTGATGTAGGTCATAGGTTAATTTCTCCAATGGTAAAAGACTAGCGGCCTGACTCAACCACATACTGACGGAGGGTACCTGTGGGGTTGACCAGAACATTTTTTTTTGCCAAATATATGCAAAAATTCAATACACATTCTGAATTTGAGTCCAGACTCACACAGATCAATTTTACAAATCAAAAGGTATACATTTGGAGCCGGTGCAAAAGTCTTCCCAATTCTCTTGGCTTCATCAGAACAGAAAGTTTGAGTCTGGGCTTTTTTTTTTTTTAATTCCAAATATACCAAGAAATTGAGGATTTTATCATTTTAAAGAAGCTTGTCGTTAAATAACATGGCAAATTTTGGAACAAAAAGAAGTTGGAAGATTAGACCAGTCTAATAAATCCTGTTTAATTCTAGTAATTAAGTGGGGATAATTGGCTTTGAACAGCTCTTCCAAATTCGGCGTAACATTAATTCCCAAATATTGAAATCCTGAGGGTGCTGAATGAAAAGGGGAGTTTAAAGTGGCTTCAGGGGGAACATACATACATAAAGCTTGAGATTAATTCGGATTAATCTTATATCCTGAGAAATTACCATATTTTTCAATTACTGAGAGAATCACATCAGTTGAAGTTTCAGGGTATTTAAGATATAGCAGAACACTGTCTACATAGTGGCATATACGATGTTCCTCTAGACTAATTTTAATGCTGTATATGTTAGCATTAGTTCTCACAGCTACAGCCAGTGGTTCAATAACCAAAGAGAATAACAGTGGCGAGAGTGGGCAGCCTTGATGGCAACCTCTACTTACTGAGAATCTATTAGACAACACCCTGTTGGTATTAACCAAGACCATAGGTTCATAATATAGAAGTTTGACCAGAACGATAAAATTAGATCCCAACTCTACTTTCTCCAGCACTGCGAAGAGAAAAGGCTGTTCCACACCATCAAACGCCTTTTCAGCGTCAAGAAATACAATAAAGGCAGGGTCCCTAGATGCATTTGAATAATCGATAATATAATAGAATATATTATATTTATTATAATATGATACAATATTCAACACTATGAATATTGTGAGTGCAATATCTGGATTTCACAAATCCGGTCTGATCTGGGTTAATAATGTGAGGCAGAACGGTTTCAAGCCTCTGGGCTAAATATTTGGCCATAATTTTATAGTTCACATTGAGTAAGCTAATTAGGATGATAAGAGGAACAATTTATCGGGTCTTTATCTTTCTTTCCAGGAGCAGACTAATAACCGCTTATAAAATTCTAACGGAAACCCATCTGGGCCGGGAGCTTTACCTGATGGCATTGATTGGATAGCTTGCCAGATTTCTTCCTTGGTGAGAGGGGCATTTAAATAATTCTAGCATCTTCAGAAATAGGAAGAGAAACCTCATGTAAATAATTCAGCAAATCCTCACTGGAGCCACAGCACCCAGCCGTGAAAAGAGTACTACAGAATGTGGAAAAAGTACTATTAATGAACAGGGGGTCAAAGGTCATGCTGCCATCAGGTGTCTTAATAGTTTTTATGGTTCTTTCATTCTGCTCCCGTTTTAAATGATGGGCCAGTAGAGGACTGGGCCTGTTTCCAAACTCATAATATCACCGCTTACTCAAAAAATAATAATTTCTTGATATGTTCTCTGTAGTCCAAGTTAAGCTTTGCTTTGGCATTATTTAACAAAATCCAATAATACCGAGTTGGCGACCATTTGTGTTGATTTTCAAAATGATTTACTTCAGCTTTTTTCATAAAAGAAGCATAGGCAATAAAACGGCCTCACAGCATAGCTTTGGCAGCATCCCATTTTATTGGGGAGGAAACTGGCGAGCTCTGATTTTCGTGTCAATATCGGGATACTTTCTGTCTGAAAAGAGAACAAAAACCAGTATTACTCAAAAAGTGTTGAGTTTCCAATAAGTACATTTTTAAAATTAATATACTAATATCTTAATCCAAATAGGGCGCATGGTGATTTAGTGGTTAGCACGTTCGCCTCACACCTCCTGGGCTGGGGATTCGATTCCCGCCATGGCCCTGTGTGTGTGTGTGTGTGTGTGGCATTTTCATGTTCTCCCTGTGCTGCAGGGGTTTCCTGCATGGGTTTCCCACAGTCCATAAACATGCATGGTAGGCTGACTAGCATATCCAAAGTGTCCATAGTGTATGAATGGGTATGTGATTGTGCCCTGCGATGGATTGGCACCCCGTCCAGGGTGTACCCCGCCTTATGCCCCATGCTCCCTGGGATAGGCTCCATTGGAATAATAATAATAATAAAAATAAATAATCAAAAATAAAAGTAAAATAAATTTACCAGCCACGTATACAGAATATATACACACACTTGCAGATCTACATGGTGGACCACAATGACATTCTTGTTATTACCTTAAAAACTACTGTACATACATGTCCAATGGGATCATCAGATCGTTCCTCCAAAAATCCAAATATAGGTTACAATCAGAAGTCGAAATGAATTGTCCAGAGAGTCCAAAAAAGCCTTAGCTGACTTCAGAGCATCGAACAGACTAATCTTCCCATTGTGCAGACACCTAAGCCTGGCCAGATAAGCAAATCCACGATAAAGACCACAAACGGCCAAAGCTTTACCCACAATCCTGAACTCGCAGCATTTCTGCAGCAGACCGGCTGATAAGTCTGAGTAAAATTGGTGCTCCGAGCCATTGTGAGTAACCGTCTTCTTCAGAGCCGCTTTCAGAATTGTTTGTCAGTGAACCAAAAAATAAATAAATAAATAAATAATGCTTTTCGGAGTTGAAGTCAGGTTGTTAGACGTGAAGGTGGGAGATCTGTGGGCCCTCTCGATGTCCAGAATAGGAAAATCTGCAGGCAAGTCTAACCACTTTGGAATCGTGTCTCGGAGGAACGTTGAAAGTGGGCCGGAGCCCTCTGCTTTCTCTGGTAGACCCACTATCTTCAGATACTCGCGGCGACCTCTGTTTTCAAGATCGTTTATCTTTGAGTGCAACTCATCCACCACTACCTTCAAACCAAGACTGCTGCCAAGTCTTCGATAGATGAAATCCTCTGTTCGGCTTCTGTTAGGAGCGTTTCAGCATCCGCAACTCTCTCCGTGAGGGCAGAGAATGAGTTCTGAAGGCAAGAAACAGAGTTGGATATCCCCTCCAGACAGCTGGTATTGATCAGTCTCACATCATTTTGGAGAAATTTTGGCCCACTCTTCTTTACAACATTGTTTCAGTACATCGATATTTGAGGGCATTTGTTTATGCACAGCTTTCTCAAGATAATGCCACAGCATATCAGTGGGGTTCAGGTCTGGACTTAACAGACTTAGGTCTGTCCTGTTCCGTGACCCAATTTCGGCCCAGGATTTATGGTTTATTGAGATGCAATTTTGTAAAGTCATGCTGCCATATTCTTTTAAGAGAGTAGGGTCTTATTCCTTGCCACCCTTTCACGAAAGCCATACTTATTCAGCCTTTTATGATTGTGTTGTCATGAACATAAAATTTTACGTGCTTAGAGAGGCCTGTAGGTCACATGATGTAGCTGCGGTGTTTTTCTTTATACCTCTGAGCATTGAATGATCTGATCTTGGACTGAATTGAGGAAGATTGGTAACTGTCTTAAAGGCTCTCCATTTGTAAACAATCCTTTTCGCTGTAGAATGGTGAATTTCACATTATATGGAGATGGCCTTATGACCCTTCCCAGAATGATGAGCAGCAACAATTGCTTCTTTGAGGTCGTGGCTGATGTCGTTCCTTCTTGGCATGATGTAAACACATACCCGAGTGCTCCAGAATGCCAAACTGCAAAAAGTTCTTCTTTTATAGGAGGTAGTCACACTTCTTGATGATTAACTAAATCTAAGTAAACTAAAACTAAATAAAACTAAATCATGTGCATTCCTTTAGTAACACCTGGCTGCGAATTACTCTCTTAATGATTATGGAAGTAGGAAGGGTGTACTTATTTTTTCCCCACCTGGTTTCTGAATGTTGGTTTACTTTTTGGGAGGAAATTTGTTTGTTTGTTTTTTGTTTTCTTGGGTATACAATCTAACTGCATACTCACCCAAACTCAGGATCAAACCCAGGACCCTGGCATTGTGAGATAGCAAACTTACCCCCCGTGGTATCATGCCACACGAGTTAATTAAATAAATAAATGTAATACTATAGTCATTTCCTGTCCGCACCAACATTCTTGTGAGACAGTATAATGTTATTGGATCACGTTAGTACTACGTGAATTGCTCACACTCACTCCAAATCATTCAAACTAGTAGATACGTTTTTAAATTATATTTAGTACAAACAATGAAATCACATTTTGATGAGAAATGTGATACTTCCATGTAAAAGTATACATAATAAATTTTCTCATGAATCTGACCAACCAGACGTTCCGTTTTTTCAGCGTACCTTCCCACAACATATGCCGATTACTCAACTTGAATAAAGTAATACTTTATGGGACGGTGAAGCGTAGCCAGGGGGCCTGTGAGTTTTTCATCTTTGTACGGTGGAGGAAATCCAAACTCACCACTGTCAACGTTACTATATTTATTACTGAATTCTTACAATTACTAGCTGTACTTATTCAATTTGAGCGGCCAGTTAAACATTAATGTGTTTTATACAAACCTTAAAAACTCAAAAACAAGTGTCACCTTAGATGTAATATATACTATCAGTGGAAACTTCCAGAATAAAAAGCTCTATGCATCTAATAAAAAGACAAAATATACTGTACATTTTAAAATAACGAGATGAATAGTTGTGTTAGGTTTTTTTTTTTTTTTTATTTAAATCAATAAAAATCGGTGCTGAGGAGGTCTGTAGAATGTATTTTACTATTAATGTGCTCCCTGGCTGCAAAGTGTTTGGACTACTTGTAAGAAACCAAACGTAAGTTTTTACAGATATTGAGCTACTGTAGTAATCCAGATGCAAACGTGTGATAAAGAGCAAGTCAGCAGCAGGAAATGGCACGAACGAAAACATATGAAGAAAACACACCACTTGACAGCGTGAACTTATCTACGGAGTAATTAACCTGCTGCTGCTTACTCAGGAACACAGACTGCTTATAACACAGGTTGAAGACAGCAGATGTGTTAAAAGTTCTCAAATTACTCATTTAAAAGAAATCCTCTGGTAAAATCTAACATAAGGCTTTGATTCTTCACTCAACTTGAAGAGAAGCACGAACTCTTAAATTTACTTTAAAGTATTAAAGTAAAATGCAGGAAAGATTCACACATTCAAACAGTAGTGATTTGATTTACTCAGTAACTTGGTAAATTAGTGTCCCATTCACCAACAAACTTTTGCTAAGGCTAACTAACAATTCCTTATCTCTGAAGTGTTAGCTAGCATAATACAAAATACAGTAGCTGAATGCTAATTGCTAGCTGTGACAATACAAGCTGCAGTGCCACTGATGGATCACAGTGATGGGTTTTAGGCCTCACTCTCTTTCACATCTAGCAAAATTTGGATTTGTTAGGAATTTAGATTGATTGCTTGAAGCTTTTTATTTAAAAAAAAAAAAAAAAAAAAAAAAAAAAAAGAAGTCACATTATGACTTTACAAATGTAATGAAGTGAATGTAGTTTAGAAATCTAGTGAGGAGAAAGTGGAATACATTTCTTCTGAATGTGAACTGAAGGTGAAATCTTACCTGCACGGTTGGAGACTGATACACTCCATCAGGGGTGGTGTCTATCAGCTCCTCTTCGTCTGAGGTAGCTCGCTTGTAGGATGACATCTGGAAGGTTAAATGGAGAAAAGATTCCCTCAGTGCCTCCATACTAAAATCAGGTCCTAACTGTTCACTGTGTGCGTTTGTGTCTGTTTTAAGCCGCTGTACTCTGTGAGATTCCTTGGGATAGAGGTTCTCCTAAGATCCATGAGGAGGAGTCAAGATAAGGATCCCTGCAACAAACTCCAGCAAACTCCGTCTTCGGCATGTGAGAGTGTGTGGGGTTGTTTCCTCCACCTCCCCCACCTCCTGATATCTCTTCCTCGGAGCCCAAAGTTTCACCTTTTTTTCTCCCCCACAGTTCGTGAACTCTCTCTCAGGTTTAAACTCCAAAGCACTGTCAGAAATAACCCCTACGTTGGGAGCATGATATACTCTCCCAGGTGTTGTTAAGCAATTCTGTGGCTTTTAACTTTCCCCCAGTAAGCTTTGACAGTCCATATTGGGCAAGGCACTCACGAAAAACAGAAAGGGGAGAAGACTTGATCGACTTGTGTGTGTGTTGAAAAAATAAGGGTGTGCGAATGTGTGTGGTCAGACGTGAAAGAGGAAGAGAGAGAGAGAGAGCACATGCATTCCATAGTGTGGTTTCATTTAGAATAGGGAGGGAACTTTAAGAAGTTCGTCTCCGCCCAGTGTTTCCTGCCCCTAAGACATTCCAGGCCAAGGGGCGGGGTATTTATTTATTTATTTATTTATTTATTTAACAAGGGCACTCCCACTCCAAGGTCCTGTTGTCACTGTCACCCGATAGGTTTGAGAGAACCATGCTGCCCTGGCGCATTCAATAAACAATCAATAAACAGTGTAATCCGCAGCATTGCTTCAGTTATAATAAACAAAAGAACGATGGCGTTCAACCCCATTATATCTGGCTGTTTAAAACGCTGAAAATGAAACTATATAAAGCTTAAGATTCTCTTCAAATGCAGTCCTTGTTCTGACACATTTTTACCTCAGAATATCTGACTCCAGCTGTACTTGTGCATAGAAAAAAAACAAAAACAAAAAAAAAAAAACAAGTACAAACACTCAAAAAGAAGATTTTGCTCAAGCAGCCTCAATATCACGAAGAAACAGCACTGGGTTTATTTTCATTCTTCTATTCTTCTGAAATTCACTGAATATCCGGCTTCTCTCTTACACTGCTTCTACAGCTCTTCTGTGGCAGCTATTCCCCAAAGGCCAAGTGATCTCTATGCCACTCAAGATTCTTTCTAACAGTACTACTCAGGACAAAACCTCAGCCAGTTAAAACCTTCACAACAGTCCAGCCCTTAGTCAAAGAGACGCCTATCTTTCGTTCACAATCTCTTCAGAAAGACCCAAACCCAGCCCGCTACTGATAAGCGTTTGGTTTGTTCAGCAGTGGCATTGCCCAGATCAACGTCTTATGATGTGAAAAAGGCAAGACGCGGTAATCTTGTGGACGGATGTGTGTGTAGAGGGAGGGAAGGTGTTGTGACGTGAGAAGGACTGACAAAATAGCTGACTTTTGCCAACTCCTTGGGAGACCTGCAGGAATGGCAAATTATGAGAGTATTTTGAATTATTACAAAAGAAAAAGCCACTAAGCTACAAAGATGAATCCTTGATTCAAAATGAGAAAGATGTATCTACTTGTTGTGGTCTTTAAGACGATTTCTTAACTTTAAGTGAAACATAACTGAACAAATGTTATTTTAAAAAAAATATAGCCTAACCCTAAGATTGCTGGCAGAGAGTGTAACGTTGCCTTACCAGGATGGAACAAGAGTCAAACCCAGATGCCAAGCAACTGCCAAATTTCCTGCCTCAAGTACCCATAGGCTTAGAAGCCTTTACATTCTTTGCATGTACAGCAGCTTATGGTATTCACTGGTACAAGCCCTCAGGCATTTGGACACTTTTCTAGCAAACTCTCTAGCAGCAGAATAGATGTGGGTTTGGGCAGAGTAGATCACAGCTGCATGCCAACACCACTCAAACAAAATACGAATTAAAACTTCAACTTTAACTCGCTATATAGCCAGAAGAACTCAGAACCAGATGTATCCTGTCTGATGCTTCGGAGAGATTCGCGTCTAAACGGCAGCCTTGGAGCAAGAGGCTAAGTAGGGGTCAGATGAACAACAAGCATCAATGATGGTGTGATGCCATCAGCAGTGTAGATACACCCATATCCTTTCCCACAGCCTGTTTTAATAAAACACTTATTGTGGGTTTAGTAATAATGCGTGCTAAAGTGAAACAAAATATGTAATTTATTATATCATTCATCAATGGACACTCTATCCTGGTCAGGGTCACGGTGGATCTGGAGCCTATCCCACGGACATGAGATTGGAACACACCCAGGATGTCACGCCAGTCCATCGCAGGGCAGCACACCCTTTTTTGGTGTGGTCTCATCAGAGCATTCATTTCAGCACAGCAAATACAAAAAAAAAAAAAAAACAGTGCTGTGCAGTGTTGCTTCACAGTTCTAGGATTCATAGTTTGTGGAATTCATTGTTAATGGAGGTCAAAATCGCGCTAGAAGAATGGGGTCATTAGCTAGAGGTGGCTAAACACCCACTGGTGTGAACAGATCATGAGAACCTTGAATGCTGCTAAATGTCTTGTGCTTTGATAAACACTGGCCCTTTTCTCTTCCCAATTTCCCATTCCAGACAGATTGTCCTTCAAGATTTATGTTTTGGAGCAGCCACTAGGACATCAATCTTATGTTCCCCCAATGCCATGAGAATTTCATCATGTAGACTTATACCTTGATGGCCATTCGTCAGTAGCAAACTTTTTTTTTTTTTGGTGAAAAATTAACAAAAAAAAAACTATTATTGAGAAAGTAATAAAGTACAGAGGGAAAACAAATCAAACAACAAATGTTGATATCAAAATTCTCTCAGTTTCAGACTAGCCAACTAGACTGCTAGCCAACCCAATCCCTCTGGGTTATTACCACCATTGTAGATGTTATTAATCACTTCTCTAAATCTCATAGACTATCTCACGGCATTTGAGACCTCCCGGGTGTTATTTAAACATGTACGTGTATTCATATTTTGGCATATCTGAAGACCACCAATCCATGTCTGGAGAACTTTACCACTGAATGACCTCAATCGCCTTCACATAATCTGGATTGTTTCACGCTCACTCAGACTTTGTCTTTAATTAATTTCTGTTTACTCACATTTTTATCAAGATTTGTAAAATAATCATTTTTTAGATTTCTTTATTTTTTCCCCTGCATTATAAACTTTATTTAAAAACGTTTCATACAAGATTAGGCTAAATTTGGTTTTATAATGTCAGGCTTTTTTTTTTTTTTCCTTTTTAAATCAGAATCAATCAGCAAGCATTAGAAGTGACATTGTGGCCTATATTAAATAGCATTGAATATTTTCTTCAAAGGCCAGATCAAAAGTGCTGTTTACAATAAGCTGTCTCTCTTTTCTAGCCAGAAGTAGCTCCAGAAACCCAGCTAATCTGCTTTAAACCAGCACACTCACTGCACTTTATAGATTCTGAGAAGCTCCGAGTCAGCAGATCAACATTAGTCTTGATTCTTCCTGACTGCTCTGCAAACTTTCACATCGAGTGCAGTAAGAAAGTATTTTGTTCAATTAAAAGCTTACTCTGTAGTAAATGTAATGAAGTTTTCTTCATTAATCTGCAAAACAATACGTGGAGCAGCTTCATGCTCCACCCACTGACGCTTTTCAACAGCATGTACTGTAAGGATTGGGGGAATGATGAAGACATCCATAAAGGGGTCATGACATGAGAAATCAAACTGTCCTTTATCTTCTGACATATAAGAGGCCATTAAAACATCCTTTAAGTTTCATAGATTAATCGATCCTACTCAAAAAGAGCATTTATTTAACCAAGCTCTAAAAATGGCTCGTCTGGATGTAGCGGGATTTGTGAGTTCATACGGGCAAATCCTTTACAGCCCCCATCAAACAGATCACAGCGTTTCTCGAGGAATGAGAATGACACTCCGATGGTGACTCTCACTTACAGATAGGAGCTACACCGGATTAATTTTGCTTATAAAGGTGCTAAACTAAGCTAACTGTCGCTTGCACTTTCACCGCATATAGATGGCCGCAATGGCTGCTAGTCGTGCCACCCATGTAGCAGGAACGCATTCTGGCGACTTCATAGTACAGCGACTGGCAACTTGCAGCGATAAAATCGCCGTATGTGTGAACGCAGCTTTACACCAAGAGCCATTAGTTGCAAATATTGAAAACAGTTCCACACGTGTTACGGCAGGGGGCGTTGATAATTAATTAACAGGCAAAGATGTTAGCCAATCTTAGCCGTGGGTGGTTACACTGAAGACTTAACAGTAAAGGGTACAAAAAAACGATCGTTTCAGACAGAGGGTCAGAGACAGGGTGGAAGAAGGTCATAAATTTTGTATGTTTTTTGTGCAAAAAAAAAAAACAAAAAAAAAAAAACACTTTTCTAATATTATAATTACAACTCAAGGAAGATAAAATAAAAATGTCATGACCCCTTTAAAGAAAAAAAAAAAAAACCCTGTACCAGAGCACACAGGGTCTCTGATTGGCATGAGTGTTTACAGTCGAACACAACAAACCCAGTTATGTCTAGCTTATAGCATCATACCCGAGGAAAACTCATGATGATCAACTGGTGGCCCAGCTTTCCTCTGATCCCAACCCATCCTCGAACACATCACCCCAGTTACATTAAAATGATGCAGAATCTTGGAAAAGGGTCAATTATTAAATATGCTCCTAATATCAAAACTTGGAATTTATAACCACATAAGGGACATTTTAAGATTAACTCATGAAAAGTAAACAGGTAAGGCTAATGCCTTGCATGGGTCACAGAATGTTAAAGGAGTAACATGAAATGGTGCTTTCACACTGCACTAAAACACTTGACCTAGGGCTGCATGATTACAGCCAAAATGATCATCACGATTATTCTGATCAATACTGAGATCACGATTATCGATCGATTTTAGGGACGACGTATTTTTATTGCACTTTCACATTTAAATCAACAGACCGCTGCTTTCACCTCCGTGTCGTGCTACGTTCTGCTCATGTACAAATCTTTACATCACATTAGACCGGTCCTTAAAGTGCATCATCTGGTAGAAGCAAAATATAAATAAAATTGTACCCAGAATATAGGATAAGTAAAAATAAAATCAACCAAATGAAAATATCCATCAAATATAACAATATGCAACTAAATGAAAACACTCGAGGCGTATACAGAAAGGGCAATAACAGCGTTTACAGGAGGAGTGTTTTACAAATCACCCAATAGAGCGCTGACGCAGGGACGACGTCATTTTGTACCGGAGCTGGACATCATCATCATCGCACCGGTTCCCTCCACAAAAACCCAATAGGATTTTCACATAGGCTTTTGGATTATTGCAAAAAATAAACTCTGTGATCAACAAAAGTCTACAACACTACCACGTTTTGTCAATCAAGATCATTTTCACAAATATACACAACGTTTATGAAGTTTGAAGCCTAAATACAATCTCCAGAAATAAACAGTTAACCGTACGCTATACACGAACTACACCACGGTCGCTCGACTTCACCGTCACCATCACCGAGCTTCCCACGACTTCTCCAAACTTTATTTAAAACCTTCTCCAGAAGACGGATTTCCTCTGTGGATCAGTCTTCCTCCGTGTTTTTTGGGGGGAATTGTGCACAGCAGACCTGAACCAGTTTATCTGCAACGTTTTTTCCTGTTCGTCGTGATGACGTTTAATGTCCCTGAAAACGTCCGTAGTCTCGTTTAGCAACATGTTAGTGTCACGATTTCCCCTCGCACAAGCGCTGGAGCTCGCAGCGTGCTCTTTTAGTGATACTGACTTTGTTTACTTTCTACACGTGCATTTGTTATGATTTCTGTCCCGTCTCCGCCCCTGTATTGTCATCAGTCTCAGCTATATTGTGTTCACCCTTAATTACGTTTGTCATTTAAACCCCTCGTGTCTCTTTGTTTGACGCGAAGTACTGCGCGAGTTCTCCGTGTACCGAGCATTTGTTCATGGTTTCACGTCTCACAGTTTTGGTCCCGTCCTCGACCTCGTTGTTTGGTTCTTGTTTAGTCTTGCTTTGCTCGTTTTTGACCTACGCTCTCTTCAATAAAGCTCATCTGCACTTGAATCCTAAACCCTCATTACATGACAGTTAGCAACCACCTTTTTCAATACACGTAAAAGCTTTAAAAAATAATAAAAAAAAAAAAAAAACACGAGTGGGGTTTTACTGGCGTATTTCATGTCGTAGAATAAAACGTGAAAATATTTTGAGCTTGTGTTCACCTCATTTCAGGCTTTTAACCAAAAATCCCTTTTGGGATTGGAACCGGAAGCGCTAAAATGCGAACTTGTTTCCGGGTTTTGGCGTTACAAAATAATGTCATCACTGCGCTACTCTATGGTGATTGGCTGTAAGTTTAGGAAGCGCGTGATTTGATCTGCAGCGGGGTTTTCTTTGAGCGGACGACGGACTTTAAACCTCAATATCGCAGTAATCGAGATCAATATTCGATTAATTGTGCATACCGAACTTGACCAGAAGTTAGTTGCTTTGGGGAAAGTTGAACCATCAGGTGTAAAGTGCATGTGCATATTTTGTGCTTTTCACCCTCTCACAATCCTCTGCACAGGATGTTCGACTGTCTCAATTAAAGAATTAATGGCCAAAACAGTGTTTTCTCTGTAAGAATTTGGCCCCAGGTCAAATCTAACTGATGATGGACTTTTGATGACTGAAGGTCTGGGAGCAAAGGCAAATATCATATTAGTATAAATAGACAGAATGAACCACACTGTAGCTGCTTTAGATTGTGATGTGTTGTGTTACATCTTGGCCGACGGACTCAGAGCTCCAGAATAACGGGATTTAGTGACTGCCAATCAACAAACCACAAGCATGCCTCAGTAATTCAGCACTTATCCTGTAAACCAGCTGATCATTTGTGGCACACAAGCATCCACACATTATGAGTGGACTGTGTGTGTGTGTGTGTGTGTGTGTGTGTGTGTGCATTAATAATTATGGCAATGAAAAGTCCCCATGAATATAACGAAACAAGCATGTGCGTTTAAAAGAGGAGAACAACACAAAATATCCTAGTCTATGGTGGGAGTTGTGTCAGGAGACTTGTGGTTTGGAGGTTTTGGCTTCCTGCTCGTGAGGTATAACCACAATACACAAGAATATTGGCTGCTACGAGACAAAGGAAAATTCTCATCTTCTCTTGCACATAAACCCAGGAATGCAATGACCTCCATAGGCAAGAAAAATATAATTCACTACGTTGTCAAAACAATCACTTTGGAACAAAACACTTGGTGTGTGAGAATAGAGTGAACGGAAAAATAAGGAAAATGTCAAGCAAGGTCAATATTCGTAGTGATATGAGCCTGAAGAGCTGTATTCTTTATAAAAAAAAATAAATAAAAAAAAAAGATTACCAAACACTAGGGAAGAGAATGCTTTTTCCAGACCATGTTGAGAGGGAAAGCACTTTCCAGCTTTCACACCATGGGAAGGTGGCCAGATTGATTGTCTGACCTGATCGTGGTAAGTGTTAGAGAGCGCTCCAGCCTGGGGGGCAAGAGGTAAAGCCCTTTAGTGCACTTCATACTGTTTTCCACTTTCACACATCTGCCTTAGGTCAGCAAATGGTCACGAATCCCTTTTTGCAAGTAAACGGGTTTACAGGCCAGGCTAAAGGAGACCCAACGTTCCAATCCATCCATGAAGAAGAAATTCTTATACAGTCTCAGTGTCATCAGTGATATAGATTATTTAATCACGTGCTGTCGTTGTGATGTGTTATGCTTAAATGGTACCTCTGACCACATGCGTTTCATCGTACAACTCTAAAAAACATAACTGATGAATATTTTTAACCTACGCAACTTAAAGAAAAACAAACAAAGAAACTGGGGCAAACTGAATAAGACAGAAGTGCCTAAGCGAATATTTGCCATTTCAGAGAGAAAGTTACAAAACAAAAGTTAATAGTTAACGGTTTCCTACATCGCTATTTGATTACCCGCCGACAGTGGCATCAGTAGGATACAGCCCTTGCTTGATCTTGATCTAAAAGATCCGGTCCCACACTCTCACCTCGTCTACAATCGGTACAGATTAGGTCGTAGAGCTAACAGCAAGACCTGACAGTTATCCCTTATATTTGAGATTGTTTACATTTTTTCCCTCCTATTAGACACAATTATAATTGTACTTGCAATAACAATGCCCCCTGTAATGTCGCAGGAATAACCGAAAGACAGCACCAACCAGCAAATTAGAACTAAGCACATCATAAATATTACAATCTAATATGTTTTTTTTCCCTGTCATTATATATATAGCAGATTTTAATGCAGTTATATGGAATTGACAAGGTATTAAACCTTCATTATGCCACATGACATCCTGTGTGTTGCATGTAAGATGTGGTAACAGGTGGGACAATTATCAGCACAGATCCAGGACTTGTCCCAGGAACCGTGTGAAAATCCCTGACTATCTAGTGTCTGAACAATACGATCCATAAAACCCGTTTCCACGTCAACTTCACGCCACCAGGACGAAACATTAAGAAAGCGTAAAGTAAGCTATTAAACGCCTGTTGATCTCTAGTAGACGGTGTACGAACCTATTGATTAACCCCAATGCAGGATACACAATGTCTGGTCCAGGTACTGCATGCAAAATAAACCCCACCACATGTAAAGTCGACCTACTGGGGTTTTTATTCTATCCGTTACAGTGATCAGATTTTAGACTAGTCTGAGTTTTGAGGCTTGAGTTTAGAACATACAGTTTATCATGTGAGGCTGATCATGCCAGCTGTCTGGTGTATGACACACACACACACACACACACACACACACACTCTCACACACTCTCTCTCTCTGAGTTAATGATTAACCAATGTTCACAAAGTGTACAGCCACACATTCAAACTCTGACTCAACACCCTTAAAAACAATTACGCATGACGCCTGAAAAAGATTTTGGATCCTCTAAAATATAGATACAAAAGAAGAAGCCATCTCCATCAGTTTACAGTGAAGGATGACAGTTCTGGGAAATAAAATGGGAACAAATATGCTCGTGTATATTGCGACGTTAAAAAAGGAAGACGGTGTGTAAGGCATCTTTTAACCATTGTGTTCTATTCGCTACTTGCATGTAATGTAAACAGGTCATGTCAACGTTGAGCGGCGGAGACAGTAAATAAATGTCTGATATATCCGATCTGGAAGACATGTATGTTTTTGTGGAACAGTAAAGACATGTAAAAAAACACTTTTCCTACCTGGGGATGCTAAGTGCAGCATGTGTGTGTAATCGTTTAGAAGTACAAATAATACATGGACTTAATGTTTCCTGGGTGCTGTGGTGGTACCATCAAGGCGACATCTATTGTACATTCAGTATGCATCTTTTAGCTGGGAAAGTGCGCGTGGTGTATTAACTTTCAGATCCTTTAAGGACCATCACCAGCTTTTAAAGTCCAATTATACAAATGTTTAAAGACACATGTGCACTCACATACACTGTCGGTAACCGTTTAGGGTCATGGTGGATCTATCCCAGTAACACTGTGCACAAGAATTGGAACACACCCAAGATGGGATGCCAGTCCATGACAGGTCACCACACACACACACACACACACACACACACACACACACACACACAGAGGCAAATTATCTTAGCCAGTGCACTTACTGACATGTTTTTGGAAGGTGGAAGGAAATCGGAGAAGCTGAAGGAAACCCACAAGGACACAGGGAGAACATGCACAGAAATCCGCCCAAGATACACACCAAAGGTACGATGTACATGCACAAGATGGTACCACCCCAGCAACAAGGAAAAAGTGCAGTTTGGTCCCTCTATTTGTGTGTGTGTGTGTGGTTTGTCGATTTATATTTCACCACATTTTGTAATCGATTCTGCTCTTGGGTCAACATGACCAGAGCATAGCCTGTGTAAAAGAAATATGAAGGGGTTACAGCACAAAAAGTAAATATATTTCCTTTTCATGTTCAACTGACAATGAGCCAAGCACATGAAGTATTACGTGCTTGAAAATACAAATGTTAAATGGGTCCATTGGTATTTCACCACTTTTTTTGTAATCTGATTTATTATTGGGTCATCATGACCAGAGCATAACCTGTGTAATATAATTAAGAAAGGGTGTATAGCAAATGCAACAAAAGTAAACACATAGTGCCTTTCATGTTCAGGAAAACAACAACAACAACAACAACAACAACAACAACATTTCAGTTATAATGCCTGTCTCCTGCCACTAAGGCTTTATTACAGCAGGCACGATTTAACTTGTTCTCAATATCAAGACATTGCTATGCCCTGCATTTTGCTCATACTTGGTTCAATTAGGTTATTTAGAAAGAAGCGTCAAGCCGTGGAATTCACTGGTTTAAAAAAAAAAAAGAGAGAGAGAGAGAGAGACTTAGAAAAGAGAGACTCTTACCATCGTGACATTCACGTCTTTCTCTTCGAGCAATTATTCACTTGGACTTCATAAAATGATTCTGGAGGTCACGAGCGATTACAAATAGCCAGAAACTAACCCGTTTTGTTGAACTCGCTTGTTTTCTGAGCTGTTTATTATAGTAACTTTTTCAACCAATCACGTGTGAAGGGATCGCCGTTTCGTTTCCGACCAATCGCGAAGCACCTTTTGGGAAAGGGGCGGTGCTTTCGTTGCTGAAACGCACGCGCTCGCGGTGACGTTGCATCATGTTTCCTTCAACTTTTAGTAAACAAAAAGGCTGATAATATACTGAGATAATTATTCTGAAGGAGTAGCTAATGGCTTGAGAATTAGATTTCATACATTAATACGGGTTTGTTGGTACATTTATAGGAATGGCATATTGAATATTTGGGCTCGACTTATTGTCTCCAATTTAATAAGGGAAAATCAATGCTTCTTAAAATAGGAGAGATTGCAGCATGACTTGTACAGGGCATGTTTAAGGCGAGACACTACAGGCGAATAGTTACAACAGACAATGAGTCATTGCTTGTGCATTGCTGGTATTCTTAAAGTATTTTTTTTTTTGTTTTGGCCCTTCTGCAAAAACACTTCTAAAAAGGCTTGGTCTAATTAAATAAGCACATATTTGCATACTCCATCCATCTTCTATACTACTTTATCCTTTTCAGGGTCACGGGGAACCTGGATTCTATCCCAGGCAGCATGGGGCACAATCACATACACACTCACACTCACACACCCATTCATACACTAAAGACACACCAATCAGCCTACCATGCATGTCTTTGGACTGGGGGAGGAAACCGGAGTACCCGGAGGAAACCCCCGCAGCACAGGGAGAACATGCAAACTCTGCACACACAGGGCCACGGTGTGAATAAAACCCCCAACCCTGGAGGTGTGAGGCGCACGTGCTAACCACTAAGCCACCATACGCCCCATGTTTACATACTTTAGGGGCAACAATCTAATCCTTGAATGATGTTAGAATGAAAACGCTTATTTGACTGTGAGGACGGATGAGAAGACCTTTACAGAACAGTGTATTGAAAATAATTGATTTATATTTTAATCAAGAAAATACACTTAGTCTATAAAAAAGTTTTTTTTTTTTTAATGCTATTTTCAGTATAAACTCGACCATAAAACCAACAATTTTTAATATTTTATCAACATTAAATAATCTGTAATAAGCTTTCAAACAGGGAGAGGAGTGCACATGTAAAATTTCATGAAAGCAGGTCAATTAGAAACTCAGAGTTTTGGTCCTTAACATAGAATTAAATAGTAATTTCATGCAATTCCACACTAGTAAACGTGGTTTATAAAGTTCATAAAATAAATGTATATCATATGACACATCACATTATAGATGCATTTTATCCAAACATTTGTAAAATGATCAAATAAAATTCCTAGCTATAATACAGACATAAAAACGTAAGCAATATCACATCCTTGAGTTATACTTTTTTTCCCTGTGGTATTTTTAATAAATTGACATGTTTTGTCAACATTTTTTTTTCTTTGTTTTGAACTTGCTAGGAGTAATATTTGCTTTTAAAAACATATAATTCAAATTGGGCTATACTTTTGAGATTTTAAAAACAAAACAAAACAGACTTTTAAATTGGGGGTGAATTCATATTCAAATCCTTTTTTTTTCACGCTCAATAAAAAGAGTGAAGTATAGCCTGCTGAAAAACAAAACAAAACAAAACAAAACAATAGAAAACCCCATAGAATTTGTAATGGACTCATAGTTATAATGGGAATTGTATTGGATTTAATGTAAACTGTAAAGGTCCTTGTGGGTCTCTAGTGGTAATTTGTTGCCTTGTATTGATGCCATTTTATGTCTAGTGGATACCATTACGGACCAATGGTAGTAGTTTTAATGGTTAGCTGATGGTTTGTAATGGTAGCTATTTGTAGGGGGAAGTATTAGAATTTCTGAGGTGGTTGGGTTCTTTTCAGCATGGTGTTTTGACAGTTTGATAATTGAATATTACTTAAATAATAAACACAGCCTCCATAATAGTCTTTCAAGCAACTGATTTAGTGGCTTAATTCATTAATCGTGTGCAACGCTAAAGACTTCTGAAATTTGAGTTGTGTTTTTTACATAATGTGCAATGTACTTCACTATGAAATGAGATTAGTGGGAAGCTAACCAGCCACAGGTCGATGGTAAATTAGACCAGTGGTTTTCAAATTGGGGGCCGCGGCCCCCTTGGGGGCCGACAGGGGGCGCCTGGAGGGCCTCAACAGTTTGGTCGGAGCCACCAAGCCCATCCGTCCCACTAGTATTTTTTCTCTTTCTCACTCTCAGACAACCACACACACACACACACACACACACACACACACACACACACACACACACACACACACTCAATTCCTAATGTAATGTAATGTAAAGATGTAAGATGTAATTATTAATAAAAAAGGGGGATATATTCAGAAGTCTGTTTTTTTAATGTGTTTTAAAGACATCTTGCAAAAGGGGGGCCTCGGTCAAATGTTAATGCCATTTGGGGGGTCTTGCCCTGGAAAAGTTCGGGAACCCCTGACTTAGAGACCAATAGCCTTTTCATGACTTTCAGAACGAGCGCTTTATTTTTGAGTGCACAGTGACATCTAGTGGCTTTCATTTGCACGAACATGTTTCACACACTATTCGAGAGTAGAACTCGTAAAAACGGACAACACGGAGCAAAATCAGAATCGTGCAAAATCAGCAGGGAGTGCGATTATGACTATGAGTGCTAACCCCGGTCCACTTCTCCAATACTGACCGTCCCTGCTGCTACTTTTCATTCAAGCTGTTTGAGAGCACGTTGAAGTGTGGGAAAAAAGAACATTATAACACCTCAACTAGCTTCCTATATATATATATATATATATATATATATATATATATATATATATATATATATATATATATATATATATATATAAAGATGAAAAAATGGGATATAGAGGTATATGTAGAACTTATTATATTACAAGTGTATGGAAATACAAATTAACTTGTTCTGTTATTGTATCACACTATATGGTGTCCTCCAGTTCAAGATGGCATTTCAATTTTTTGATGCCTCTCCATCCATCCATCCATCCATCTTCTATACCACTTATCCTTTTCAGGGTCACGGGGAACCTGGAGTCTATCCCAGGGAGCATCGGCACAAAGTGGGGTACACCCTGGACAGGATGTCAATCCTTGATGCCTCTCCCCCACAGTTATATAGGCTGAGAGAGAGAGAGAGAGAGAGAGAGAGAGAGAGAGAGAGAGAGAGAGAGAGACAGTACAGAGTAGAGTTACATTTAGAAGCACATCATAACAACAAGCTTCATGCTTTGTTTTGCTTTATGCTATGAATGACAACAAACTCATTTCTGAACACAGCACTGTTCTTGTAACTTTTTTCATTTTAATTCCTAAAGTGAAAAGGGGAAAAAAAAAATCCCTATCCAGCAGGGTTTATGATATTTACTACATTACGAAGTACATTTAACATTGTAAATAAAATCCAAGACTGGAATCACCAAATGCTAATGTTTAGGAGCTCCTGTGCGTGGTCGGTTGATGAAGGAGTGATGTTGCTTACCCTTGTGGATAATGACCCCAGTGGCGCTTACTGGAAGATTCAGAAGTTTTGAAATACGTCCGTATCTGATTCCAGCAATATGTTTCACAACAATAAGGTTGTGAAGGTCTTGGGAGAGCTCTTCGCTTTTACCCATCATGAGATGTTTCTTGTGTGACACCTTGGTAACGAAAAGCCTTTTTATAGACCATCAATGTACTAACCCAGCTGATATTAAACTGCACAGATAGGGGGTATAATTACTTACGGATTTCAACTGGTTCCTTGCCTTACCTTGCCTTGGAGACCTGCTTTATCCTAGTGTCTTCAATACTTTTTCCCGTGTCATTCCACTTTATTACACATAACTTTATTTATGGACTTTAATGTCATGAATTCTTTATATTTCCAGATTTCTTGAGTTTATACTGATGTCTGGTGAAAATTTCATGTAAACAGCCTCATTGGAAATAATATATTTGCTGTAAAAATGTTGACGTGTTTAATACTTATTTCCCCCACTGTGTGTCATACTGCACCATCTTTACACAGTTATCGCCAATGGCGAAAATGGCTTCCGGGCGCGGCACCGGATGTAACTGAGCTGGCTGAGACAAAACGCGGAAGTGATCGTGCATAGAGTTCGTTCAGTACTAGTACGATGAGGCGGGGGTTTCTATGCGCATGCTTCAGGTGTGTGCAGAAAAAGCCCTTGATCAGGCAGGTTTGTTATCTTAATCTTATGTTATGGTTTATCTTTCTTTTCGTGTTACACATGGTGCGGACTCGACTGCACTCTGAAAAATATAAGTCCATGTCCTGTCCGAGTGCATGACAAGTCCGAATTCGTTCGTAATTGGACTCGAGTCCGTGATCGAGTACATAACTCTCTGATATGCCTTTCCTGAAGAAAAGCTTTAACACTCTTTGCTCTGTAGCAAGATGCAATATCACCCTGAAAAGTGACTTCATCATATTGAAGGAAGAGAAAAGTGTCTACATGTGCATTGACTGTTCTCCCTTGGTCATTTATCTAGGGTCATACATGAGTGGGGAAATTTGATTGTTTTCTTCGGTCATCTTTACGCTATATGTTTTCATTAGAACGGCACAGACAAAAGTCCCAGTATCATCTCCTTGGCCAATGCAGATTCATGATTCATCAGTGAATATAACTCCACACTCCACGATTGCTTCTCTTTAGCCCACTGTGACCATGTTTTCTTCTGTTTAGGTTTTCTTTTTCTGTATGTCATTCAGTCGATTCCTTAAAGTTCTGTCACAACACTGCTTCCTGCTTCCGCCCATTCGTTTTTCATTTCTTTGATTGTGCATTTTCTATTTTCAAGGCATATCGCTTTGAGTTTTCTATCCTGTCACTTTGCCGTCTTCCTTGTTCTAAACGTATGTTTTCCTTTTATAACCTTCCCATTTTGTTTATACTTGCACCAAATTTAGACAGCTGACTGGGAACAGCCAACATCTTTTGCCACACTCCGTGTTGGGTTTCCTTCTCGGAGAAGTTTTATAATCCTTTCCATTGTTTCAACTGACAACTCTCTTGTTGGGGCCATATTTCCTTTCTTAAAAGTCCAAGGTTAAGGTCTATAAGCC